>NW_027104776.1:696659-697243 GCF_000696795.3 Halyomorpha halys
CGTCTACATGCTAGGCCCTAAGTTGAGAACTATTACACAGTGAAGCAGTTACCTCAGAAATGATTAAAGTACAAATTTAGTGAAAAAATTTAGATAATAACCTTTTTAGGAGAATAAGACTTGACGAGGACATTCAAATTAGATAACCGCCAGTGAAAGTAAATTTTATTTAAAAGAAAATCTCGTTTAATGACGTCATACTTCCAACAACCACTTTGTATATTTTTAAGTGTTAAATATGCTCTTATACCTTACCTTATTGATGACTTTTTTATGGCTTGTTTTTAAATATCTGCTCCAGAAGATGAAGGTCTGTTTACAAGTAAAAGGCCATTTTTTGACTGAAGAGCTCAATCCTTGCCATCAATTGTAGGAAGGCGTTTATATATATTGCCCAATGCGTAACTAAGCCTAAATCGTTTTAGCACACTACAAATAGAAAATCATTTTTATTTTCCCTAAAATAAATTCCAAAACAAAGAATATCCAGCAATATGAAGATAAGAAATATGCAGCAATCATGAAATGAATCCTTGACGAGGAAAGCGGCCTAGAAGACGTCACCGCGTCGGCGAAAACGTCAT
>NW_027104776.1:697820-698513 GCF_000696795.3 Halyomorpha halys
TTTAATCATAAAATTACACTCGGGACACCTGCAGTATAGCACGAGCAGGTCCCGATGTAAACATTTTGGTGCAATCCGTGTGAGGATTGAACTCTTATATCGAAGTATAATATTAATGAGACTTGTTAAAAATTGTGTGAGACATTTCGCCCACTTTCTTTTTAATTTAATTATAATAATTGCTTACATTAATTATCTTATGATAATTATTGTTATCAGGCGTACAAATTACGATCTTAATAGATTTAAAGAGACGCGGGAGGCCAGTTATGTTATTGAGGCCTAATCCCATCTGCCTTAATCCTAGGCGCAACTAGGCATTATAGGTCGATGCACCGTTGTATACGGGTTTTACATATATAATTAGTTATATATATTTTACACATATAATATATGTGTGTGTTTACGTATTTATTTATTTAAATTCTCGTTGATAAAAAGAAAAAAAAATATTAATTAATTCTTTTGTTGCATGCTTGTATTTATATGTGAATGAATGTGTATTAATTTTGTGAGTGATTGTTATTAATATATTTTTAGTCTGTAAGCTTCAGTATTTATTTATTTTACATATTTATTTGTTTATAATCGTTTTTATACATAAATAATAATTTTATTTAATTATTTAATTGTAGATTGTATGCTCAGGGTGTAGTCACATTTATTTACATATATTTGAAAAATTAAAAATGG
>NW_027104776.1:700396-701270 GCF_000696795.3 Halyomorpha halys
CTCCTGCCGACGGTACTCGGCAAAGTCGTTATGGGGACGTATTCGAATAGCGCTTCGTCCACCGGCATCTCGCTCCTCATACAGGAAGATGCAACCGCCTCGAGTTGGAGCAATCGAAAACCCGACAACCTCGGTACAGTTAAACGTAGGCGCCCACGCCGTCGCATCCGTTCGTTCCGCAATCGTTCAAACGCTTTCTCACACCTCGCAAAAGCGTTACGGCTAGCTCTCTTTGCTTTTACGGTTCCCAGCGCACCTGCGCGTCGCTCTTTACTATCTCGCGCTTTGCTCCTAACGTAAACTGAGCCTTCTTTCGTTGCGCTTGGGTTTTTCAGGGTGGGCGGCAGAATTTGCTCTCCGCGAGTCAAGCGTTTTGGCTCATTTTCGTAATTCGTCTCGAATCGTCAGGATTTGCTCTCCACGAGCCAAGCGTTTTGTTCAACATTTTCGAATCGTTAATCGTCTCACGTCCCCGACCGTCGAACAGGAATTTTCGTAATCGTTAATGTGTATTTGTGTATATATTGTCTAGTTCTCATCTTCATTGTTTTGCATGTTATGTTTAATAATTTTTGTAATCTTTTGTGTTGCCTACGGGCCCTCTTACCTAGAGCGGGGTTATTTACCTACTATTTATGGCAGACTGCGCCTTCCCCGTCTCTTTGCATTTTTCATAATTTTTCTATTTGTAAATTCGGCTGAGCCAAATTTAGGTGGGCGGTATGTCGGATTTAAGTAATCCGAATTTTCCGTTCTTTTTTTGGATTTATATAAAGTCAGGGTCGGGGGTCTCATTTTCTGATACCCCCCCTTGCCGCGAACACCGGAAGACCCCGAAGACGCTGCGACTGCAATGCCGCCCCAGCCTAAGCAC
>NW_027104776.1:703070-758830 GCF_000696795.3 Halyomorpha halys
CGTCTACATGCTAGGCCCTAAGTTGAGAACTATTACACAGTGAAGCAGTTACCTCAGAAATGATTAAAGTACAAATTTAGTGAAAAAATTTAGATGATAACCTTTTTAGGAGAATAAGACTTGACGAGGACATTCAAATAAGATAACCGCCAGTGAAAGTAAATTTTATTTAAAAGAAAATCTGGTTTAATGACGTCATACTTCCAACAACTGGTGCACACAATGTAAACAGTGTTGTGATTTACAATAACCACTTTGTATATTTTTAAGTGTTAAATATAGGGCCGCCCATAGCTCAGTGGATAAGACACAGTCTTACCAATTTGATGTCTACTGGCGGTGCCGGTTCGAATCCGACCTGGGAGGTTGACTTTTTTCATTGAGTGGTGGTCTCACAAAATGAAGAACTTTGACCTTGACCCCCAACCATGGTTAGGCAGTATTAGGACTCCAATGGGAGTCTTGGCCTAAAAAAAAAGTGTTAAATATGCTCTTATACTTTACCTTATTGATGACTTTTTTATGGCTTGTTTTTAAATATCTGCTCCAGAAGGTGAAGGTCTGTTTACAAGTAAAAGGCCATTTTTTGACTGAAGGGCTCTATCCTTGCCATCAATTGTAGGAAGGCGTTTATATATATTACCCGATGCGTAACTAAGCCTAAATCGTTTTAACACACTACAAATAGAAAATAATTTTTATTTTCCCTAAAATAAATTCCAATACAAAGAATATGCAGCAATATGAAGATAAGAAATATGCAGCAATCATGAAATGAATTGAAAGTGGACCTGTGTATATTTTCACAAAAACATCGAATGATTTAACAATATCTATTATTTTCACAAGACTAAAAAGTAATAATTAATGACGTAAAAACGACTAAAGCTATAAAACAAAAACCTGTAACCTATTCCCCCCCCCAGACGTAGATAGGTGCGAAAGATCTACACAGCTCGTTATAGAATCGTTAAGGATGCGATATTTGTAGTTTAGTTATGACAGTCAAAGTAAATTAAGGAGGAGCCTCAAACGGAGATCCTACCACAACCTCAAAGCGGCTGTAATTTTATCGTATGTGCTTATTGAGGTTGTGCCTCAAGCCGAACATCCTTTTTTTTTTCTAAGGCAATCCCCGTCGAAGGTGATGTTCGCCTGGTTGTCTACAGGTGACCAACCTATTCTAACCATGGTTGGGGGTCAAGTTTCCCTGAGTTGCGGTGCGGCCCGCCGAACATCCTTATATGACCAAATCGATGAGGCTGTACAAGTTCCACCAAATGAAAATAGGATCATTCTGTTATCAAATAGAATGAAGAAAATTCGGAATCAGACAATCTCAACTCCTTTACTACGATTAATGTTCCTCTCCAAGTAGGGTCCATCTTTTTCGGGATATATTTTCTGATTAATTCTCATTCCCTATAGAACTATTTGACTATATAGCAATCCACTGAAAGTTGCGGACGTAGTGACACTTCCTCGATGACCTGTTAGCGGAAGTGAAATGAGAGTCGAATGTATCTTTCACGCATAGCACGGGCAACGAAGGTTCAGCTAAGTTCCTGTTGGCTTTCGAAAAATGTTTTTGTTAATAGGAATTTAAGGCAAAGGTTAGTCTAAATAGGTCTCCATGGTGTTTGTTCCATAGTTCACAACACATGCTTCAGCATTTGGCTTAATGACTTAATAACTTTATGGCCAATACGCAAGCAATCTAACTTACGTAACTTGATAAGTTTCATACACAATTCGTCTTGAAGATTTATTTAAAGGGGTGGCCGCTTCTGAATTCCGGACAGCGGCTATCGATACACTGTTCAATTTGTAGGAAGATCAATGTTTTTAAGCACTAATTCCGATGTGCTGGTCAGCAAATAATATTACTGACGAAAATCTGCAACTCTTGTAGATATTTGTTTTTTACGTATCGAAAAATACTAAAAGCATCGAAAAATTACTTCATTGGGATTTTACCCCTTAAAATCCAAACCAACAATGGCCGTTTTCGATAGTCATATTGTAACATCGATGTATTACGCCACCCCTAAGCTTTGTCCTTGATAGATTATTTATGGAGTTAATAAGAGATTAATCCTCCCACCCTGTTGCTCTTATGATTCTAGTTATAATGGTTATGTTTTGTATAATTGTTATTTATAGGCATAATATCCCCTAAACATGGAGCTAAGATGGGTTATGTTTTAATTTTTTGAGATTGAATGAATAGAAAGGTAGTAGACCACAAAATATATTAGCATCCTTGAGGAAATAACTACATAGTTTAACTATTGGCTAATCTTTGTTATCACATGCAGTGTCAATGGTACTATAACCTTTTTAATCTAAGTATTTTGTTGATTATATTGGTTTTACAGATATTGTATTTTTTCTAATCCTAATTATTGCTAGTAGTGTAGGTTGATTTGAATTATTGTTTTAATCATTTACAAGAAAAACGTCTCGAAATATGTAAATATATCACTGTACTTCATTTTACCTTTCGGTTTCTATTGATGTTTACATTTATTAAAAACAGTGGCATGCTTGTAATTATTTTTGATTAGACTTAGCATATAATACTTTTAATAAACCATTAAATTTTGATCATGCCCTACCATAGTGCCATTCTTAAGAAGGTAATAATTTAATTAATTTTCAATAACTGTATAATAAATATTGTTTTTTTATTTAGCTAAACAGGTATATTTGTATGCAACAAAATAATAGTTATTAACTAAGGCTTACTGGGAAAGGAATGAAGGTCACATCGATAAGTAACCGATAGCCTAGTCACACAATGAACACAGTTGATGATTATGTGGGCAATGTGTGACCACACTATTTGTTGCTTCATTCTGTTGTACAGAATCATCAGGATCTTATATTACATTATTAATGAAGCTTCTACTTGCAGATCAACCATTGATAGTTCTCACTATCAATATGGAACAACAGAAACAGAAACTTTCTAGATAACAAGAATTAATGTTAAAATTGTTACTCTAATAACAAATCTTCTTAGAGACACTTTGTCATCCTTATATATGTTTGTATCTTTTAAATTAGGTGTGAATCTTTTCAGATTTAAATGATTACATTCAGAGTAGTTATCTAATATAAAATTTGTTATTTGTACTAATTATATATGAAGTGGTGTGTTAATAACAAGGTTGTTCAATTTACTTATTGCAGTAATCATATTATAAAGTTAATACCATGAGTGAAGTATTCTATAATCTTAGTTAAAATGATCTAATGAAACATTCTATTACAGATTTTTCCTTTTATTTACATCTATTGTCTTCATGTTATTCTTTAATGACAATGAAATATTATTCTTAAGTAATTAATTTTATTTACAAATTTTGTTATTAAAATCTATTAAATCTGCTTTTCTTGAACTCGATGATTGAAGCTTGCAGCAGTAAAGTTTTTATTTATCTGCTACAACTATTTCCTTTTTTACGGTTTATTTTCTTTAGATAAAACAGTTCCATGAAAGTAGCCTTCTTGGTGTATTCTATTAAGTCTTCCTTTTGCTTGAGTGTAAGTCCTTCTTATATTGTTTTTTTTATAAGCGAACCACCTCAGTTAGTTTTCCTCAATGGCTGTCCCTAACTCCATTACTGCTTTACATTTTCCAGTTCATTCTACACCTTCTTTCTCAACTTAATTCATAGAATAATTTCATTTCTACACTTAAAATTGAGTTTTTGCTTTATTACTTAAAGCTCACTTGAGTATGTTAGAATTAGAGCTTAAAAGTAATAATGTCTGTTCCTAAAAATGTTTAATAGCTGTACTTCCATACTGGGTAAGCCCCTAAATATTTGAAACTGTGTGCTTACTTATTATTCGGTTTAACTGTTATTTAGCCAGTTCGAACAAGGCAACTGGAGAAGCTTATTCAAAATTAAAAAAATTCAGTCATAACTTATACTTCCAGCTGGACAAATATTTTATTGGTATTTCAAAAAATTTTAAAGACAAATACTTTAAATAGTTTTTCAAAAACTTTTCACTGTCACAGAATTGATGTATTTAATTTAAACAAATAAGAAAAGTGCAACCTTTTCACTTTTAAAGTTTATTTTGCCTTTAGCTTTCAGCCATTAATTGATATCAAAACCAGTTACAAAAAAATTAAATTGAATCTGTTATATTGGAATATTATATTCATAATTCATGCGAGCTAAAAGTGGTTCTGGGAATATGTCCATAAATGGATCTATTCATGAAAAGCAGTACATTTTCCAAAATTTATTCTTATATTATGTTAAAAAAAAAAAAATCTACGATTTCTAATGAGATAAGTAGTTGAGGCATTCTAAAATTTCAAAGAGAGAGTTTTATGAAATCGAAATTCAAAGAGTTTGAATACTCTAAAGAACAGAGAGAAACCTGTTTGCCTAGGGAACGTTTCTGGTCTTTATCAAAAGACCAGAATTTTTTCATTTATAAAGGTATGAAATTGTCATTTTCCACTCTACAATAGTAAGTGATAAATATTAATCAAAAGAAGATCAAGAACCTGAAGAAGCCCATAGTGTACATCATTTACTGAGATGTTTTTACCATCAGATTCTCAATAGGCCAACTGCTACTGATAAGATGGCAAGAACAGAACTGGAGTATAATAAATGATTCAGATTTTTAAAAAAAAATCAATGAATCAATTCTATTTTTCATTTTTAAATGTTACTTATTTGATGGTTTTATTAGAAACATTTATGTCCTTGAAGGAATATATATTATGTGAGCATTGATAATTAACTAAAAACTATAATAATTATTATGTTACTACAGCAAGTTACAATAACAAAATATGCAAGAAAAATGTATTTCCTGAAGGATATATTTACTGTTATTTTTATTAATTTCAGGGAGAAGGTATCCCTTATATTAATTAATTTTCATCAACTGATCATCATATTTTACTTAAAAATATCAGTAAAACTCATCTTCAGTTTAATTTAAAATAATCAAATATTTTTTAAAACTCATTGAAAAATAAAAAAATATATTATCATTACATTAAAATTAAGATTTATCAGTAAATTTCAAGACATACTGTCAAAACACGTATTGTTAATAGACAAAGTTAATTTTTTAATAAAATCACAGAAATAAAAAGAATGTTTGGATTTAAAATCTTTTTAATAAACAAATAGAAAACTAAAAAACAATTTCTACATGTAATCTAAATTCAGTAATATCCTGAATGTGTAGAAAGAACCTTACTTACTGAACACATGAGGCAATCCTAAGAACTTGAAATGAAGTGAATGTATGAAAATTTTTATTTATTATAGTCACGTATAAGTATGCAGAAGGAGGGGGAACCCAGGAAATTTCTGAGGGGGTTCACCATGCGAATTCTATACAATCATCCAAAATTATTTTGACCTAAAATAAAATAGTTTAAATAACATAAGTTTTGAAATACAATTTACTTTTTCAATTATATATATAATAATAAAGGCGCCTTTTGTATTTAAATGTAATAGAAACACATTTTCCAAAATAAGTTTCTGACGTGCCCACCTCTCCCTCCTTGGTGGATCCGTTAGTGCAAGTATAGAAAGTTTAATCGTTCACAAATTCAATTTTTTATAGAACATATGTAACAAAAATATGAAAATGTACAAAGATCATACATTTAAATTTCAAAAGCTGGTAGAGTTATTTATTTTTAAATAATATTGAGGAGAAAAGATGGTGACATTTAAACATTAATTCCATCATATTTTTTAATGGTTTCAAAACTATATTATTTTTAAAAAAGAGAAGTTGTTAAAATAATAATCTTTTAAATACTATAGTTTTTACAGGGAAGGGATTAGCTCAGCAACTCTGATTCTACTCCCGAATCCGGTTTCGTGTTTGACTGAAAAATAATTATTAATTCTGATCAGCTATAGATAATCTTCTGGGACAAAACCAGGCTCTAAGAAAAGTCATCTGGGAGAAAATCTGGAGGTTGTATTTGATCTTGGCCAAATCACTCATTAAACAACAATTTTATCAGAAACAGTGCAATTTTCATAACAAGGCTACAGTTCAGAGTAAACTTTTCATTGTAAATAAGAAGTAGGAGCCAGTACTATTAGATGACTTAACTTGTTTAAGTTGAAAACATTTCAGAATTCAAAATATCCCCATCAAGCATTTTCTTTCATCAATAGTTTCATAATTTTAATTTATTAAATAATTGGTTAAAAAAAATTATAGTAAAACGATTTTGTTGAAACTTATAATTTAATTAAAATTTTAGTTCACGCAATTATTCTTAAGTTGTTAAAAGTTTAAACTGAATATATGATTGACTTTAAGGGACTGAATGTTAATTCTCATTATTAATATTCAGCTAAATCGTAAGCTTTTACTACTTGATAGGAATGATGTGAATACCCCTCTAATATTGCCAACTTCTTAACTTTTTTCTAAATCTTCAGTCCAGCCTGCTGTCTCTGGAAGAAGTAAAGTTGCCAAACCTCCTAATACGCCACCGAGTCCAATGACTACTATTGGTAGACTCTCATCCACTCCAGCCTATAAATAAAAAAAATTGAACTGCATAATTCTTCTGATGAAATATGAATGAAAGTTATGAGTGTAATGAGGAACTTATAGTATAAGTTTCAGACAGAAATGTCACTGCTTCATTTTTATTTATTAACTTACAATGATCATTCCCACCATTATGCTCTAAAGCATATTTTCAATAAAACAATACATCTATAAATAAAATAATAATAAAAAATAAAATACTCATCTGATGTATAAATAAACATTGATATTTATAATGAGATAAGATATTTATCATGAGAAGATGGTTGGAGGAGGTGAAGGTGCGGTCAGTAATAATAAACCCGAATAATTAAAACTTATTCTATTTATTTATATCATTCTATTTACCTATCCTTCATTAGGATTACTCGAATAAAGTTTCACTCTTAAGAGTTGTTCTTAATGGAAACTCCACAAGAGTGAGTCTGAAACAAAACATCGGCACAAACAAAATAAATTTAATAAATGGAA
The DNA here is from genome assembly GCF_000696795.3 of Halyomorpha halys. NCBI lineage: Eukaryota > Metazoa > Arthropoda > Insecta > Hemiptera > Pentatomidae > Halyomorpha > Halyomorpha halys. The sequence goes on from NW_027104776.1 coordinate 710,115, forward strand.
TATGGTCTGGATGCGGTCAAAAAAACTCAAATAGTAACAACTATTTTTATTTTAGCCAATGTTTTGCCCCACCTTGCAGGGCTAAAAAGATACAAACACTTAACATAAGTAAAAAATATATAAATGGAAAATTATAAGGGTATATATGCAGAACGTAGAGAAAAGAAGGCTTCTGCATTTCAGAAGCCCACTTTCCTGTCATATCTTTTATTCTGGTTTTATTTTCTAAATTCCCAACCCATACTTAATTTAATTATATTTTATAGTTACAATCTTTCCTTTTTCTTTTATAATTATATATCCTAACTTAAATTTATATTCATATGAATCTAAGTTAAGTATATATAAGAATATGGTCAGGGTTGCGGTCAAAAGAGAAACAAAAATAGTTTACAACTATTTATTTTCCGACATTTCGCCCCACTTTGCAGGGCTTCATCAGGGCTAAAAAGATACAAAAAAAAAAAAGAAAACTGAGAATATTACAACAATAAGGTAATTTATCATAGCTTAAATTACCTTACTGTATCTTATTGTTGTAATATTCTCAGTTTTCTTTTCTTTTTTTTTGTATCTTTTTAGCCCTGATGAAGCCCTGCAAAGTGGGGCAAAACGTCGGGAAATAAATAGTTGTAAACTATTTTTGTTTCTCTTTTGACCGCAACCCTAACCATCTTCTTATATATCAATTTTTACGGTCAACTATATATACATATATACTAACTTAAGTATATTTACACTAATTATTTATTATTAATTTTTCTATTATATAATTTTACATACCTCTGTATCCCAATTCATTTGGTATATTGTCTTTTTTTATCATTTATATTTATTGTATCCCATTATTTTTACTTTATTTCTTCTTTGGTTTCTATCTGTACATTTCAATATTGTTTTTCGGTTAAATATTTCTTCTTCCCCCTATTATGTATATTATTATTTATTGTTCACCTAATTTTAATATTCTCTTTATTTCCTACACTGTTTACTTTAAAATTATTTTCAAAAGTAACGTACTTAACTGCTATCCCCACTCCTCCCAATACAAATGGTTCACCCTGACTTTGGCTTCTGTCATAACAGATATGGATTCTGTCTCCTTCAGTTTCTTCCTTTTTTCTTGATTTTATTCTTATCCCTCTTTTTATCTGTTACTATTTCCGTTTTCATTTATTGTTTATAATCTTTTATTTTTCTTATTTAATTTTTACATTTCATAGTAATTCTCCATTTATATTGTTTTTACTTATGTAAAGTGTTTGAATCTTTTTTAGCCCTCACGAAACCTTGCAATGTGGGGTGGAACATTGGCTAAAATAACAAAATAAAATAAATAGTTATTACTATTTGAGTTGTATATTCCATTTATTAATAATACATACGGTCAATCAGCGATCTTCTAGAAAATAAGTTAAACTTATTTATGTATATCATAGCTGACCACATCCTCAACCATCTTCTCAACTATAAACACCTCATTAAGATATTTGTCATTTGAAAAGGGATTAAACCTGATCTATCAAAAAATGCTAATGGTTTTTATTTACCAAATAATAATTGTAATTATCTGTCAAAAAAATAAGCAAGTGAAATAAAATAAATTCATAAAATTTTAAAATATAATAGGGTAATGTACATCATTATAACGCAAAATGGAAACAGTTCTGAAATTGTCATCTACCCCTTCAAAAATGATGAATTACTAATCAATATTTTTAAATAGATCCTATATTAGAAGAATATTAGATTTTAAGTTATAAGGATATAATTTATTATAACCTATCCTTTAATTAAAAAAGAGTGAGAAAAAATGGCCTACCCCACAAAACTGTTAGCTTTGACCACAATTACATTTCATTTAGACTAAAAACAGAATTATTTGAATAAGCCAACTGCTTCTATCAACCAGAATAATTGAAATATAGATGGAACTATGTTTGCAAACGCATCAAATACTAACAGGGTTCTTGCACTGTATGAACAAAAAAAAGTCTTATATTGTAGAATTAAGTATGTGTATAAGAAATAAGATTTGTGTTTTGACTGTTTTGATCGAGACACAAAAAGAGATTGCCACTCTTGCTCTGGTAGCCTCAAATGATGAAATTTTAATTTTAGATGTTTTTAAAAACATTCTTTGCTAAAAGATTGAGAACGATTGATAATCCATCAAAATTCTAACACTCAGGCTCACTTATAAAAATTGAACATGGTATGATTAATTTAAAAATAAATGACTATAGAAGATGGTTATTACCATCTCTTAATTTACGAGGATACCGTAGAAAGCTTAACAAAATAATATGCTTACCATAAGCCAGATATATGGTATCAATATGAGAGAAACACCTGCTGCTACATTTGCAGAACCCAATCCGAGATTTCTTATTATCGTTGGATACAGTTCAGCTGTATAAATTTGTACAGTGACATTTGGAGAACTGATTAAAAATCGGCCAACCGTTATGAGCACCAAGTGTATTAGATCCTCTATAAACAATATTATATTTTTTAATAGTTATTTCCTGAAAAGTAGAATATTTTTTTATAGGAGCTAAGCTATCAATATCGTAGGTCTTGACCATCAAAGATTCATTGTTTACCACGTACATAACAAAAAAAAAAAAAGAAAAACTAGAAAGTAAAATAATATTTTTAATATATAACTATGAAAATTAGAACTATCAGAATTGATGCCCTTCTGTATCAACCATGAGAATCATATAGAAATTGATTAATCAGGTTTTATAAAAACATAATTACAGACTGAAATCAATGATTAAATTCTGTTCAATTTTCATTTGAACTAAATAATTGTTGATACATAAACAGAATGGAGAAAAAACTTGTTGGATATATCTTACTGTTAGAAAATATATAAAATTGCTGTTAGAAAATGCTTTGAATGCATAAAAAAAGAAAATACAGATGATACCATAAACATTTTGATCATATTGCAAATCTGTAAGTTTAATCTTGCACAAATTTTACAAAACTGAACTGACCAATCGCCAGAAATTTTTTTTATTTTAGTTGCAAAGTGAGGCCACCAATGTTGAATTGTTGATCTTAATGAAATATTTTCGGTAGTTCTTGCCAATACACCCTAGGATTCAAGAAAAAAAAAATTGTTATTTTAGAAATCTTTTATATCATCCTCTGTAGCATTTTCTCAGCAGATATTTAATGATTAGTATAAAGCAATACATTTTTATAGCATAGTGGGATAATAACATACCAATTGATTTGTTTCCTAGTATAGAATAACAAATAAATATTACCAGTTATATTAAATGAGTTTAAGTGAATAAAAATTATTAAAACTAAAAGTCAAATTATTTTTTTAGTGTTCTCAAAAATCCTAAAATACAAAAAATATTGTATCTAACAAAATATATTTGGCCGATACATACGAATAGCTACATAGCTGAAACAACTTGGACCGACTGACGTTGCAAAGGGGGCCAGGAAAAATATTTTTGGAAAAAATTTAGTACTTAGTGTTATGGTAATAAGATTTTGTTTGCAAAAAGAAAAATTTATACTTGATAATAGGAAATGGAAGCCATTTTTGGGTTTAAAACATACAATTTAGGAAGGTTTTTAGTTTTTAGAAATAGTGGCTAATGTTAATTTTAATTTTGTTGGAAATTTTTTAAATGATTTTTTTACTAGGATTAGGTAGCACTTTTTAAAATGCTAATGACTCTTATGATTCAAACAAAATTGTAAATCAAAATTTGTTAGTAAATTACTATGAGAAGAAATACCTTTATGGAAAAGAGTTGAAAACAGGCAAGCAGCGCCAGCACCTGCTAAGCCCAATGCTAGCGGCCATCTTGTTCCAAGCTTCAGCAGTACAAAAATGGATAATGCAATGGCAGAAAATTCAACTACCCCTGTTTCAGTAAATAAAAATTATAAATAAAACAGTAATGTTTTATAAATTAAAAATACATTCATGAGTGAAAATATTTTTAGAATAAATAACATCAATCTTAATAAATAATTACTGTTCTTAGTAAAATAGTTTATTAAGCCTATAGAAGATGTGTGGGTTTATAGCCAGTTCCTATCTTTCTCCAATCTTAAAAAATAATTCATCCGGATAATGCTACTTTCAATATAATCCTTTTAATGTAAATTATAGATATTTTTCTCCATTATTAATAATTTCACATGTTTATAACTCTTTTAATAATTAATGTAATTGTTTTTTTAAATATCATTTTCTGAAATCAGATAGTGAACTTTTTTTTTCCTAGCCCCATAGGTGCGTGGGGTTGATATCAGAAGATGGTGGAAAAATGGGTTGAGGGGACATCCGCATTGGGAATGCATTTGAAAGGAGGTTGAGGAATAGGATATTTAGGACGGAAATCAGCGATTTAAATGGAATCAGTCTAATGATGATGGGGCTTACCAGGTTATTTGAGCCAAGAATATGTCAGTTATTAGTCATCAGTCTAGACTGAGGCTGTTCATGCGTGTTGCCACCTTATAGCCATCTTGTCAGCCCCTTAATAAGGGATTCGTACAGGACTAGGAGCTATCAGGAAATTTGATACACCTTCTATAGATGAATTCTGTCATAGTCAGTAGTTCGAATGTCATGGATATGTGGTATGTGTATTATATTATATGCTGGTTACACATACTGAATATAAAATATTGTGCTCTTTTATTTTTCCTATTATTGTAGTATTCTCAGGAAGAGGGAAAAAATGATCAAAAGTGGACCCATCAAAAGTATAATGCTATATAGCTCTGTTACTTGGACCATAAATATAGTACATAAAAGTTATTTTTATAAGTGAAGATGGATTTCTGGAGATTTGCCAAGAGTTTCAAGCATGCAGCATGTCAGGAACAAAAAAAAAAAAAGAGAGGAAGATCTATATAATGGAAAAACAAAGCAGGCAAGAGCATGGGCAAAAATAGAATGAAAGAATAGGAGGAGGTGTAAACTGAAGTTTGGTTGAGGAAAATTTCATTAATAAAGAAGCTCTAAAAATAAAATGAACTAACAGTTAATGAACTGACTGGTACAATAAAATTTTGATAATACCTTTGCTGATAATTTTTTATTTCAATTAGAATTAAAAACAAATTCATATTTTTCAAGTTAAACAGTAATTAATACAGTTAAATAATTATAAAAAAATATATTCAAATTTTTTTTTTATTACCTGATATCACTGAATTAATGTAAACATCACCACCTAGGGCAGAAACATTTAGCACAAGCCCATAGTACAAGATGCATTGACAGAACCAAATAACATACATCACTAAAGTTATTTTTCTCATGTATCTGGTACGAAACAAATCCATCACTCTCACCTTCGGAGGTTCTTCACCTCTCTTTGTCATGCTCTAAGAAACATGTCCACAAATAAAATAAAAGTAAATAGTATTTAAATATAGTACTGATGAGTCAATAATTAGTTTTATACTTGTTGAATTAATTCATCCACGTTGTCTGATAGTGGTTTGCCATTGAATTTTGCTGCTTGCTGTAGTACATCTTTGAGTCTATCTTTATTATATGATGTTAAAAGCCACCTTGGTGATTCAGGTACTATCCTGTATAGGCAAAGTCATAATTTTAAGAAAGGAGGGAACATTGGTAAGCATAAAACAAATTTAAACTAATATAAGCCAAGTCCAAAGGAGTAACATCCTACCATTATATTTCTTAGTTATTACATTATACGAAATCTTATTTCTGTACTTTACTTAAAGTTGAAGGGAAAACAAAATTTAAAAGATCCTTACAAGATTAATTAATTAATATATCAGCTTTGTGTAGAGTCGTTACAAAGAAATTCAATTTAGACAATAGATAAATTCGATTGCTCCAACACCATCCTTTCTCATAAAACCATTGAAGCCTCTAGAAAACCTAAGCTTTTTACCTAGCTTTTTATTTCTTTTAACTCATTAATCGATTATTTAAAAAAAAAAAACAGGATTGTTTTATTGTGAATTTATAAAATAGATAAAATGAAAAGTTAAAATAGTTTGGAATTTTGTTAATAAGGAGTTATATATGACAAAAATTATAATATGTAGTGCAATAACTCCACATTTTATAATAATAAATAATGCTATTAACAGTATTGCAGATAACAAAAAAATACTTAATTCAATATAACCATAACTGAAAAATTTAAATTAAAACTTATGTTTTACTCATCCAACTAAAGTTATAAATGAAGATTCATAATGAATTAATAATTCATTGACCATTTTTAATCTTGGTTTCAAACAATGTAATTAATGCATATTTTTTTTCTGTTATGATTATTTAATTTTTGAATATTATTTACTGAAAGGTCAAATAACAGGGCCAGCCTTTATCAATAATATTTTTAGCACAAATGCACATAAATAAAATTCCATATCTAGCAGTCGCAATACAAATTTCTTAAATACTTGCTGTATCAAATCCATAAGCTCAGAAAGGGTAGAATAAATTCAAATTGAGGATGGAAAAGCATAGATTCATTTCTAATTAATAATTGTATCATACCAATTGAGAGGAAGAAGCAGAATAGGCAACAGAGATATAGTCAGCTGGAGAATTCTCCAATTTCTGGTAATGTAAGCTATTCCGGAAATGGTAATGTAAGAAAGAGGAACAGTGAGCATATATGAAACGCCACATATTGTCAACCATTTCCCCCCAACGATCTCCATGCCTAAAAGTATCAAAGACATATTATTATTTCAAATTTGTATATTGTACTGTACAATAGAAACTAAAACATTTAAATAATAAAAAATAAGCTAAATAAATAGACATATATATGGTGGTCCCCTTGTAGTTAGCCATGGGTTATTATTCATTTACAGAAACCATAGAATCAATATTGATCCAAAATTTTCCTCCCGGAATAAATTTTTTTTGCAACCCAAGTTGGCAGTCATATATAACTTTTCTCAACTTTCGTCTTCACTTGTCTCTTTCTGTCATGTCTCGAAAAAATACAATCTTCCTCCTTGAACAATGTTAAGAACAATTCGTAAAAACATTTGCTCAGAAATTACACTGTTTCAAACTCTTTATAAATTATTTGCACTACCAGAAATATCACGAAATATGTCCAGAAAAACTATCTGGGACTATTATATGATATGAAACGGATACGTTCAAAGGTAAACCATTGACAAAATACTTTTCCTTTAGAAAACATTACAGATACAAGTTAAGAAGAAAAGAATATATTCAACAGTAATGGAATAATTCAAAAGGAACGTAGTGAGTCAATTACAGTGTCGCCAATAACACCAAAAAAATTACTGCTTAGGTCCTTCTCTCTCTTCTCCCATTTCCCGCCCCCTCATAAAATAAAAAATGAAAATAACAGATTTTCCAGATATACCCACTTTTGGAAAATTAATATGAGAGCATATTACGTAGAAAAGTTAAGTTGCAACATCTATCGACCAGAGAAAATTTAAATTTTGAAATCAAGTAAATAAGTTAAAGATGTACAATTTTTATTTTGCAATAAAACTTCTACCCAAGGAAAACAAATAAAATAGTATAAGAGCCCAAGAGGAGAAAAAAGGGAGTTATCTCGCCCCAATTTTTGATTACTTTAATGAAAACTATGTATAATAACTAGTCAAAATTGGTGAGTCTAGGTACCAAGTATAGGTAGGGGGAATAAAAAATGGCGGCTGTTTAAATCCGACACAAAAATTTAATTTTTCATTCGGAGCTCTATATCTTAAAAAGTAGGAACAATACAAGAAAACCTAAGAGAACGTCATTTAAAGTTGAGGAAATTTGCTAAAATATGGGCCCTATAAGAGTTATTTACGTTAAATAGTTCTCGAAATATACCTTTTTAAAAAGCAACATTTCATAAAAATGTTGTATGGGACGTACTGAAAGATCAGTAGTTAGTGAATTTATTTTGAAAAATCTATATCTCAAAAACCATTTGACGTACAGATGTCTTTTAGCACTAAAATTGAAGCTAGTTTAATGAGCTATAAAGTAGTTCATTATGTTTATCTTCGTAGGAGTTATAGTTTACATGATATTTGTTAAAATAAATTGATTCATAGTTGTTCGGATAAATTTATATTCATATGTGAATATCATAAAAACTACTATTCCTACGAAGATAAATGTCATAAACTACTTTATAGTAAGTTAAATTTTCTTTATTTTGAGTTTGGCAGACATATGTGCATCTTATGGATCTAGAGATATATTTTTTCACAAATCTAACATTTTATAAGAACAACTAGAAATTAACATTTTGTGAGTTTACTTTGTCAAATATCATAAAAACTAATAGTCCAAAAAAGATAAATGTTATTAACTATTTTATAGTAAATTTAACTAGCTTTAATTTGAGCACTGGCAGACATCTGTACGTCAAATAGTTTCTGAAATGAAGTTTTTCATAAATCAAATTTATTGTCCGAACAAATATAAATCAATTTATTTTAGCAAATATCATGAAAAATACTGTTCCTACGAAGGTAAGAGTAATAAACATCTTTATAGTCCATTATACTAGCTTTAAATTGAATACTAATAGACACCAGTACATCACACAGTTCCTGAGATATAGATTTCTCAAAATAAATTAACTAACTACTAATCTTGCAGTAGATTTTGAAGAAATTTTGCTTAAAAAGCTTTATCTCGAGAACTATTGGACGTAAATAGCTCATTTAGGGCTAATATTTCAGCAAATTTACTCTTCTTTAAATAATGTGCTCTTAGGTTTTCTAGTGTTGGTAGTTTTTAAGATAAAGAGCTCCGAATGAAAAATTAGTGTTTTTCTAAGATTTTGAAACAGCCGCCATTTTTTATTTCCCCTACCAATACCTGGTAGACTCATCAATTTTGACTATTAATTATACCTAGTTTTCGTTAAAGTAATCAAAAATTGGGGTGAGATAACTGCCTTTTTTTCTTGCTGGCTTTTATACTAAAAGTTTTGGTGGCACAGTGGTGCTAAGTACATTTTCACTAACGTTGCATACAATGCAATTAAATGTTCTCACATTTAGAAAAATAATTAATTTTTAGACTGAACAGATTTAGGTATAAATATAATAATTATAAATAGTAAACAGATACATATCAATAAATAGCCATTTTTCATTGCCTTCAAAGCCTGTATATGTTACATATTATTTCTGTAATATTAAGATATTACTAGCCTATATAAGATATACTAGCCTAAGCCAAAGGGCTATCCAGCGGTATAGGTCTCCTGTTACGACCCTTATTCCGGAAAATCCCAGGAATACAACTGCCCTAAATATTTAATATCAGTTTTATTTACGTATGATTTTTTGTTTTCGAGTTAGGCTGATAAGTACACACCCACCATTTTGCGAGACTTGAGTATTGGGATTCTGGGGATCTCAAAACTAATGAATCCGTCGATAATCAGTAATCGAGATTGTTCATGATCCCAACACTTCCCCTTACTATGTTTTCCTTATACAGATAAGGGAAAAATAAAAAATAAACTACTTGAACTTCAATTAAAAAGATGAAAGTTACTTACATAACACGAGGCCAGAGAACATGACGCTAGCACTGAAGAAACCCAAAATACTTCTCAATATAAAAAACAAGGGAAACCACGGAGTCCAAGAAATAAAAACTCCAATTACCATCTGACAGAGCAAGGAGAACATCAAAGTTTTTTTTCTACCAAACCTAAAAACAAACAGTTCTTTTCAGAAAAAAAATGAGAGATAAGATCACATTTAAAAAAAAACACCTCATAAAAATTGGTAGTTTTTATTATATATATATACATTTTCTTACATTTGATTAAGAATATTTCAAATTAAAGATAATTTAGAAATAAATGCTGACCTACAATTTTTTTATTGTTTTTGTTGAGATTTCAATATAATTACTTCCCTGTCCCAGACAATTGTAATAACCTCGTAATTGTTTCTTTCCTCAGAATAATAAATATAATGTTGAGCGTGCATACGATTATTTTTACTTAATTGTTATTGGCAATAATTTAATTGAGCATTGTTTGCTAAATGTGAGTTTTAATAAAGAGGAAAAAAAAGTTTTATATAAGACGAAAACATAAAAAAAAAAATTAAACAAGATTTAATTGCTTACTTGGTTTTAGGCATTAATAACACATTTTAATTTATAAAGAATACGTTTTTTGTAAGTAGCTTTAAAACACATACGAATCCTACTTCATAAAGTACGAATCATTTAAAATTCAAATATACAAATAAAATTCTTTAGCATGAATTTAGAATGCAAAACGAGGAAAAAGACGCATCACTGTGGAACAGCAAAGTTCCTATTCTTTTTTTGACGAATCGTGGGAACTTAAGTCGCCAAGGTCCCAAGCAATTAGACAGATAGATTAAATTAGTTTTCATTTACATCACCCTCAACCTGATATTACATTCATGCCTATAAGTATTATCGACTTATACTCAATATTATCGACAGATAATTATTCTCTGTTTCAATGAGCGTCCGGGGTTAGCCCAGCCCATAAAGTCGGTACACTTAATAGTGTAAAAATATAGCAGTTTAGTATGATTCGAACCTAATCACCTCCTTGCACAATCGTTGGTCTAGTAATAGTACTTCTTTACAAAGTACTGCACCCCAGACCCTTCATGTGTTGGAGTGGTAAAGATTTACATTTATTTATTTCCGACGTTTCATCTCACAATGTAGGTTTTCATCAGGGCTGATAGTATGAGATGAGATGTAAACAAGGGACTGGACCCTAACCATCTTTAAAAAAAAATATACTACGAAATAACCCCCATCCTTTTTTTTTCCTACCTAATTTAATTTACTAAGCAAATACAATATATACAGAGTAAAGTCTACATATTTACAGTGCCATATGGCATTATAAGAGGTTGGGCTGGGTCCACTGAAGGCGGGGGGGTTACATTGGCCCAGGCGCCGCTGGCCGAAGGGGGAAAGGAGAGGTTACAAATAACGAGATACAACCACTATATACCGTAACATGTATTGTGAGATTGTAAGTGAAGTTGCCCATAAACAATGAAACTTAGTATAGTGGTCGGGAGCCTTCTACTACACGCTACCGATGTTAGCAAGTACATTCGATCCCATGCGTCTGTGCATGTCTACATACATAACGCTTCAAGCATTTGTGCATGTAAATATAAAGAAAGTATATTAATGTATTTTCAGAAGAATATAGAGTTTCGTAAGGTGTAAAAGGTAACAAGCTTCATTGTTTCTAGAAAACATCACCAACAATCCACATAATAATCCAATCCCTCTCAACTGCTGCGCAATGTGGGAATGCTCACTATAGAGCTTGGAACAATTGTCCCTCTCCTATACCATCACTCTCCTGCTCCAGTCCAGCCCTCGCTTCCCGCACGCCTTCCTCCCAGATGATCCATGTTCTTCGTGACTTTCCATATTTATCCTAAGGAGGGTCCCAAACTGTCTTAGATTATTCTTCCAAGGTTTCTGTGCCTCGAGGTTTGACCTTATTCTTATGTTGTGGATCCTGTCTCTCCATGCCATTCCTTTGACCTTTCCCTGGAGTAGGTAAATAGCAACCCAGTCGTCAGATTGCAATCAGATCCTGGCCCTCTAGAAATGTCTGGTACTCAAACAGTACACAATATGCAGCACACTACAAATAACCTACATTTCAGATAAAGGTCAACTATAGTACATACCCTAAGGTCACCTCTCCTTAGTAGCCGCCCCAACGGGGAAGCTTCGAGGAGGCAATCCCTCCTCTTGATTCAGGGGGAATGGACTGATACCTCATTCCGCTTAAAATGATAAAGAATAGAATGAATAGAGTAGAAACAATATATTTAAAGAGATATTCCGTCAATTTTTCTTTAATAGAAAATATGATATAGATGAAAGAGATAGTAATAGATCAAAATGCTTTTCCACATTATGGGACATTAAGTGCCCCGTATGGTGGGCAATTATCCAGGCACAAGTAATTATATTCAACAAATATTGTGCAATATTCATCTACAAGTTGTCATTAATTTGCTACCTATTTAGTACTTTCTTACAGAAAATCGAGACTAAAAATATTTACGAAGATCCTTTATGACTGAGTAGGTAAATGCTGATAAATATAACACTTAAAGAGGTTTTTTAATTAAACATTGGCTGTTGTTGAACTTGCACGAGGGCTGTCCAGAAAGTAACAGAGGTTTTGAAATAAACAATCCACAAATTGAAAAACTCTAAATTTATTATATACATTCTTTGAAAAGTATACTCTGAAGCTATTTTTCTACATAATCGCCATTCAAATTGATACATTTATCATACTGTGGCACAAGATTTTCAATACCCTCTCTGTAGAAATCTGCCGCCTGAGATTTTAACTATTGGTTTACTCCGGCATGCAGTTCGGCGTCAGCATCAAAGTGCTGTTTACCGAGCCATTTTTTCATCGCTGGGAAGAGAGTTAGTAATCGCTCGGCGCCAAATCCGGACTGTATGGTGGATTGTCAAACAGGTCCCATCCAAAACTATCCAAGACTGCCCTGGTACGATTGGCCGTGTGTGGAAGTACGTTGTCGTGAACAAACAATACCTTGGTGCTGTTTTCCCCAACGCTTATTTTGTATGGCTCGCCGTAACTTTCTTAGTGTTTCCTCTCACAATACCTTTGTGAGTTGATTGCTGCTCCACGTTCTAGGAAATCAACGAGAAGCACTCCCTTGTAACACAGTAGCCATGATCTTTCTTGCTGATAGCGTTTGCAAACACTTTCGTGATTTCCTGGGAGAATGTGTGTGCACCCATTCCATTGACTACTGTGTTGTTTCAAAGTTGATATGCTTCACCCAAGTCTCGTCCCCGGTTACGATACGATCCAGAACTACATTACCATTTGTGCTGTATTCTTGGAGATAGGTCAGTGCTGTAGACAGTCTCTGTTTCTTATGGTCTTACGTTAGGATTTTTGGAACCCACCAAGCACAAAATTGATGCACCAAACTCCGTGAAATTAGGGGAAAATGTTCCGACAGTTCTGTAATCGTGAAATGACGGTTTTCACGAATTTTGTCATTGGTTTGCATTGCCAGGTCATCAGTCACAAGGGTAGGCCTACCACTGCGATCCTCGTCGTGAACACTGGTACGGCCATATTTAAAATCAACGCAGCATTGCCTCACTCAGATTTCACTCACTATCCCCTGCCCGTAAACATCACAAAGCTGACGATAAATTTCAATTGGCCTGTTGTTTCGAGCCAACAAAAACCGAATCAAAGACCGCACTTCACAAGTGGTGGGATTTTCTATTGCAGGGCGACTTTGACGACTCACAGAGAGTGAAAGTGAAGAACGCACAGTCCTCACACTACAACAGCTGGATACCTACTGAATATAGGAACGTCCGGACACCAAGATGGCGTCTTGTAACTTTCTGGACACCCCTCATTATTAACACTACAAAATGAAATACTAAATGGTGTACCTGTCTGAGATGTAGCCGCACACCAAACCCCCGACCGCTACGCCCATCAGGTACATCATTTCAGCTACGTTTAACAGATACTTTCTGTCACAAACCAAATCCCACTGCGAACAACAAACTATTATTAGCGATTCATTAAAAACATAAAAAGACATAAGGGACATTGATAAAGAGCTTCATTACTTCGGTAACTAAGGTGTTTCCCAGATGTGTCGTATCGTAATCCCATCTGCTGCAAAGAATGGTTCTGTTGGTATGCACCTGGCTAAGGCTTTCGTAGCTATGGCTGTAGTCCAACTCCCTTATCGTGCATATACTGCTTTGGTTATCCTGTAAAACAGGGTATGACAAATTTTAAGAATCATCTGGAAGTATGATGGCAAATCATTTAGCAAAAGAAAGATCATCTAAACAGCTTCCAAAGTCTGTTCTGTCATGGTATAATAAGAGATCATTGAACAAATAAGCGATTAAGAATAAACTGAGCTTTTAATTATCCGGAAGACTCTTTTTGTTACCTAGAAACTATAAATCTATTACCTTTCGTTTAAAGATAGGACTTAACAGGTCCAACAAAAAAGGAAATTCAAAAGTTGAATTAGTTTGTAATTTAAAGTAGGGTGAACGGAGTGAATCAGAACTCTGAAATAAAACAGAGGGAAGCATGTTTGTTACCTGTATTTAGAGACTCAGTAAAGAGTGCATCTCTTTACAGCCCCCGAGTCTGGAGTACATACTCTGTGGGCTGGCAAAATACAGGCTACTGACTGATAAGAGACCTTTAAAGTATTAACACCCATACCTGAGAGTATTATTGCGATATTTATTGACGATGTTTGCTGGATATCAACAGTTTGATGTTATTATTTTACGCAAAATACATCATCACTTACGCATAAGTTAACGTAGTATACAATTGATATATTGATTTTACAAAATCAATGTACTGACACGAATAATAGATTAATTTTATAAAATAAATAAAAGCACAAATTTTCAATGTTGCTTCAAAAATATTTAATAATTACATTCTGAAAAATAAACTTACGATGTTCATCATTCATACATGAAGTTTTTTAAGATGCGATAAAGTAGTTAGATTGAGAAGTTAGCTGGGATGAACGAGAAAAGAATAGAACTACAGGAAATAATTAAAACAAAAACAAAAAATCGTCCCACAGGATTCCCATGAATCAACATCAGGTTATGAACAAAATTAAAATTTATTGGTCCATAACTCAAAAAGTAAATTTTTTTTTTTTAATTATATTTATATAATGTCGGCAAATAAATAGTTGTTAACTATTTTTGTTTTCTTGTAACCGCACCCCTGATCATCTTCATAATTTTTTTTTAAGATTACCATTCGATTTGTTTCTTTCAGAAAAATATTTCCAATTCCATTAAATGCTTCAATTTATATAAACAATTATAAAAACCTAAAGATGCTTGAGACTGAGTATATTACCGTTACAAAAAATTAATTTCAGATAAACAAACATAAAACGTCTTTTGTCACTAGTGGGAGAGTTTGTTTTGTTACGCGTAGAGCAACGTGTTACAAATATGGGCTACCATTTTGTTTTATGGAGGTGGTGCATATATTAATGGTTTTTCAGGTGTATAATAAATATAATATTGAAAAATCAATGTGGTAAGGGGCTCTGTTGTTATCTATGTTAAAGTGTTCTGTTGTTACTTATGTAGCAAGGGGGTCTGTTGTCACCTATGTGGCAAGGAATTCTGTTGTTACTTATGCGGTAAAGAGGTCTGTTGTTACATATGTGTTAAGGGGTTCTGTTGTTAGCTATGTGACAAGGAGGTCTGTTGTTACTTATGTGGTAAGGGGTTCTGTTGTTACCTATGTGGCAAGGAGATCTATTGCTACTTATGTGGTAAGGGGTTCTGTTGTTACCTATGTAGTAAGAACCTTAGAAAAAGTAATTGATGGGACAGGAACCAAAGGGATCAAACGAGGAGAAGAGTAAAATAAGGATTACATCACTATAAAGTGATACCAACAAAATTCTTACTAGCCAGAAAATCACGATTTTGAGAAAATGAAAGAAAAACCTATTTCTGTTCTCATATATTTAGCACATAATTGATGTTAATTGTTTCTCGGCTTGTGGGTTTTTGTTTGCAACCCCTCATATGTAAAAAGACTCTGAATTTTAGATCATGGTCTTAAAATAGGATTTTCTTACCTAAGAAAAAATAATTACCAAGGCGCTGAGCTGAATCCACTGGTGCTGAGTGAGTGGGCTGTTGACGGGTTTGGCACAAGTAGCACTCGTTTCTGTTATGAAGTTGGGAATGTACATGTGGAAGGCGCAAGGAAAGTTGACCAATGGCAGCAAAACGTTCATAAGCAGTTGCCAACGTCCAAAGTCCCCGATGCACTCTGCAATCACATCTTTTTCAGCAGGCTCTCTTGTCTTTGCTTCGTCAACCATTTTATCTGTAAAGTAAACTACAGTTAATTATTTAAGAATTCACTAGTTAAATAAAACTGGGAAAATGGACCCAAGAAGTTTTAGGTTCATGAATTTAGTCTATAAGAAAAATTGTTCACTGTTTCCTCGGAATGTGTCTCAATTACTCGTTGGGGTGTACGTTTAGCAATTCGATATTGACTTGTTTACAACTAAAAGAAGTAAGAAACCCGACTTTAAAATCTATAAGATCTATTTTGACTAAACGTTAATACAACAATTACTTTACACACGATCGGAATACACTAACCTAATTTGCGATACTAATAAAGTCCTATCAACTTTTATCCATTGTATATACATTTTCAGTAATTTTAATTATATATCGGTAGTATGAGTCAAGTCTAACTTTCCGAAAGAACTTAGTCTGGCAATGTTTAGCAGAATAAAATAGGTTTTTATAGACACAAAATGACAATGACAAAATAAAGGAGTTTCTTATCTAAGACTATGAATCCTAGAACCTTAGGCCTGATTCTACAGGCATTCGAGTTTCAAGATTATAACACCATGTTTATTTAATTATGATTATTTAATGAAATTATAACTGTATAGAAAAAGGTCTCAAATGAGTTGAGTTTAGAAGATATAAGAGGCATGGGAAGTTACCCTTCAGTGCCGACAGAAATAAAAAGTTAAAATTCTGCAAATCGTCTAAAATTATATTGCATAAATTCGTCGAATTTCGTAGTACAAAGTCCAATATAATACAACTCTTCGGTTTTTGCTATTTTTTGCAAAGATCGAGGCAAACAGGATCCGCCGCAAAAAATAAACTGGTTTCGTCTACGCTCTCATCTTTTTTTTTTTTTTTAAAAGCAATTTTTTTTTCTCTTGTTTATTCAGTTTTGAATTTGCTAAACTAAGAAACGGATTTCTTGGAAGAAAATTAATATGAATTTGCAAGTAAATGTAATAAATAGATACATAGACAGTTTATTGGCTAATATATACGTCTTTTAACCATGGATTTTGGTTCATTTGGTGTTAGTAATTGTTAGTATGGTGTGACAATGAAAGCATAGATATTAAATACTTATACACATGTAAATGCCTATTGCTTACTGTAACATCTTAATATAATTTAATAATAATACGAATTAATCTTTATTTTCTAATAAAAATTAAATAGTTATTTCTGAAACCATATAAAAAAAATGTATATCTTAGTATGATTTAATAATTTAACAACATATCGAATTAAATTTGTATTCCTAATAAATAACTAAATAGTTATTCCTATTACTACATTACTACATTGGCAAATAAATAGTTGTCAACTATTTTTGATTTTTTGTGACCGCATTTAAGATTACCATTCGATTTGTTTCTTTCAGAAAAATATTTCCAATTCCATTAAATGCTTCAATTTATATGAATAATTATAAAAACCTAAAGATGCTTGAGGCCAAAGAAATTTTTATAGAATATTTACAAGCATTGTGTAATTATACTTCTAGGAAGCATGTGTTTTCGTTTTTATTTCTTTTTCCTTTAATCAGACTGAGCAAAATTAACGTATAACGGGTACAGCTAGTTTAAAATAACTTACGTTTTGTAAATGAATTTACGAACTGAATTTTCATATGTATATTATTTTCTTATTTTCCCCCTCTTTCGCTTATTTTAATATTACTATTTTATATTACATTTTAATATTAATATATTCTCACACTTTCAGCTTCTAATAACACACACTGAACATTTTCTTTGAATTATGCTTATGTAACCATATTATATGTTGAATTATTATTTCCTAATTATTTTTTACCTCCTATTCTTTATGGATAGTCGATAGTTATTCCTAAAACTATATAAATAATTAAATAGTTATTCCCAAAACAATATAGAAATGTGTACATCTTGGTATGATTTGGTAGTTTAATGACGTGGTGAATTAAATTTGTATTGCTACTAAATAAATAAATAGTTATTCCTAATACAACATAAAAAGTGTACATATTAATATAATTTAAAAATACAATGAATTAACGTTTCAAGCCTCGCCCTCGACCGTGTCCCTGGTTTTGGTATTTATTAAATAGTAAACGATTTTTTATACAAATTATGTAGATTTGTTGTTACTTTAAATATATATAGTTTTTTTTAAAAAAAGAAATAGATCTTATTTAGTTTATTTACACTGTCAATATTTAGTAGATCTAAGGATGATTGTTTACTGTTTTGAACGATATAATATTCCAGGTAATTTTCCCTGTCAATACTCAGTGTGGTACAGTGCAATTAAGTTTACTATGTTTGGGGTGATATATCTTGACAATAACATTTTCCCGGTTTTTATAATCAAAGTAGTATTCTTGTGAACAAGTTTCAACTTTTCAGTATCTGAAATTTTTAATTGACAAACGAGTTTCAGTTTATTTATATTTACATGATAAGTTAAATATTCTTACGGCTGAGGGCTGTTAAGTGGATTGTATTTAGAGTTCTATTAATGTCAATAGAGTAGAGATGATTCTTCACGTTTTCGATCATTATATGTTTATTACTAAATAAATAACTTACTAAAGTTAGCTAAAGTAGATGTAATATCTACTATTAAAAGTTTATTTTAATCTTTAAAATTAAATTGTATAAATACTATATTGCTTATTTCTCTTTGATGTTTGTAATATTTGTTCAGATTATTATGAATTTATATAAATATATTTAAGATCACAAAATAAATATTCATTGTCGAAAAGTGTAAATGTTTTCGTGGAACAATTTATATCGTGATTGATCTTACATACATATAATTACGGTGCTATCAAACGAAAGATAATGGAGATGTGACGAATCTCAATTTTCATTCTTATATTGTTAGTGGAAATTTATTTAATTTCATTAAAAATGTGAGAAGTTTCATAACTCTGAGAAAATTAGTTTATAGATAGCTTAATCTTATCTGTAGAACTGAAGTGACACTTTCCAGTGGGGTAACGTAATTACTAATTATTAAACTACTACCTAAAAATATTTATGTATATAATTGTGTGTGTGTGATAGAATAGAGATTCTTAATATTACACAGCTTATACGAATGAGCTATATCATTCATCATTCAAACGAATTGAATAGGAGGAAACATACCTGATGTTAGATTTCTCACAGGTGTAAAATAGTAAAATAAATTTTATTTATTTATAGAAACCATTAGCCAAACAAATCATTAACTCATAGGAACTTAATCAAAAGCCAATATCAATAATGAATTAAATTTTAATAATTTATTTATTTATTTTTTACAATAAGTTTATAAATCTTACTGGAAAAGTTATATTTTATGACATTAAAATTAGAAATTTAATTAAAAGAAATTTTCATAAAATTTTAATTTATTTTTATTAATAAAATTCTTTACAATTTTATTTCATTACCAACTGTTGATCGATTTAAGATCAGTTTTTTTCTTCCAGTGGACATTTATAAACGAAAAATGACATTTTAAAAATTGGTTCAATTATGAATATTACGCTATTTTATACCGATAACAATTTTTTGTTGATGATTTTGGTTGAAATATAAGGAAAATAAGTTACGATATAACTAACTACGAAAAACAAAATCAACCCATTTTTCAAATAATTTGTTTTATCTATTGTCATCATTCTTCAACCTTGGGTAATCATAGGAACAAAAAGAGCTTAATTCAGGTTTTTGTTTGTTTTCTTTTTGTAAAATAAAAATCTTTGTTTCATCAATACTATTGGTTATTTTCTCAAGGAAGTGAATAGTTTTTCCACACTGTACCGACAAAATGATGTTATATAATATGAATATGTTTCCTTTTCTTTATTTTTATACACACACACACACACACACATGTACAAGACAATCTTTAACATTTAGGAACACTTTAATTATTTTTTTGAGATAACTTAATCAATTTTTTTGTTAAACAATTCAGTTTTTTTGTTTTATATTTAAATAAAAAAACAAATTTAACCTTTTTTTTTCATTATCTGAATTAATGAAATTCATCACACATAAAATGAAAATCATTTCTTTATAAACAAATCGATATGAGGTATTGCCTTGTAAGTTAATAAATTATTTATTTTTATTAAATAATAAATTTTAATAATTTATAAAATGAACTTTATTCACTTTTTTCATAGGCTTTTCACTATTCCTTTGTAAAGAAATTAAAAAAAAAAATAAATAATAGTGGTACTATATCTCAGAAATTATAAATGAAAAAAAAATATTTATTTTATAAAACTAAGGTATTATTTCATTCATTTATTTTTTAATCGATTTTAATAAAGTGTAATTTAAAAAATAAAAAAAGGTTTATTTACTATGAATAATTTTAAATTGTGTTATTTTACATGTACATTTAATTACTGACTGTGATTAATATGGGTACAAATAATTGTTTTTCATTCATTAACTGTTTATCTATCCAAATTTTATATTTTTACAAACAAAAGTAAATTGCAAAAATTTATACAATAAACATTTTTTACAGTGAAATATTAATAAATTTTAGAACAGTACGACTACTCTAGAGAAACCCTTAGGATTGTAATTGAAATATAATTTTTAAAACTGATAGGAACGTCAACCAAAAAATAAATAAATAAATAATGGAAAAGAAATTTTATTAATTTAGTTTGGCCGATGCAAACAAATTCTTGATTAATTATTATAATTATTTAGATTAAAAAATAAAATAGGAGAAGAAGATAATGAATTATTTTCATTTATTTCAAAAATGATCCAGTAAACTTATATATATTTTATATATTCAACACGACAGTAAAATTTATTTTATTTTCCTGTTACTTTCGTAATTTTTCAATTTGAACGAATTAAAATTGTTTGAGTAAAGTAATCTATTTTACTCACACTAAATATCTTGAAGGATAAGAAGAGACAGGCTGTAGAAAACGACAGATATGCGAAATTATCTTCTGCTGTATAATTTAGCTTTATAAGTAGCCTTTAACTTGTATTCGATCCCACTAAACCACAACCACAATTTCTAAGATCAGGGTAACTAACACCATCACATCTCGGAGCCGACTGAGAATTTTTAGGAAGGTAGTCGTGGCCCGAGAAGGTTGATGAACATCCGTTCACACTCCTCAATTATTTCTTCTTCGTTTAATAATTAAATTGTCCTGAATATTTTCCATCTTTATAATTATTCACGAATGTGCCATTATTTACAAAAAAAAAAAAGACCAGTGATACTTACGTAATACTTTTAAATCTTATGAGCTATCTAATTATTAGCTTTGAAGAACATTCTTTCTTCTTTTTATTTATTTTTTTTTAACAGGATATTCCTCAAGGTGAATACAAAATTTGTATCATTATCTACTTTTTTATTTTATTTTTTCATCCAATGTCAGAGACAAAAAATCCGAAATTCGTGAGAGTTATATTTTATTTTTGCATTAAACCTTATGTTTAAAGCAGTGCTAAAATTTCCAAAAATAATTAAGAATCATTATACAAATGTTCAATAAGTATCATTCGTAAGTTATCAGTATGTCTTAAATTTCGAACTAAAATATTTTTCGTTTCAAGTTTATTTTATTTTTATTTTTAAAAAAAATACTGGCGAATTACGATCGTATTTGACCCTGAATTAATATATGCCACGTCTTAAGAAAATATACGAATAAAACATATTTGATGATAATAATATTAGGAGAAGATAAAAAGAGTAACCAATAATTTCATTGCTCGTCTACGTTATTAACAAAATAAAACTTTATAATATATCCTACTTTACTTTAAGTGAATTTTTTTTTCGAAATTGATAAATGAATAAAAATATTTTTGATGTACATGTTTAGTCATCGGTCTTCAATTTTGATATGTGAGGGAACATCTCATTTGTCGAGGACAAAAATAATACTGATGTGTTGAGGCTTTGAAAACTTCTCAAAACTGTAGGTTTTTTAAATAACAAATTAAAATCCCCCCCCCCCCGCCGTAAAATAGGAGTTAAATTTTCACTCATTTTGGAATTAAGTAAAAATAAATGTACCAACTTTGAAACATAGGGTATCAAACTAAGAACAAAACGTGCGAGCTAATAAAAACATTCAAATTTAGACTTAAGCTGTCCTTTTAAAAAAATTGAACAAAATTTAAAGTGAAGTCGTTCGTAATCCTCACGAATTTTAGCGCCGGTTCAAGCACATAATTGAAGTGAAAGAGTTCGAATACTGACCCAAAACAAATTCGAAGTCTAGTTTCACCAACTTCCTCAATCTATTCAATCAGGTATGTCAGGTTCTTCCAATGTAAGAAATTACAGTGGAAAGTTGCCGACCTTAATACGCAATAATTTTTATTCACTTTCACGAATATTAACATTTTTTCATTTACTTTAAAACATAAGTAATTCATTGTTTAAGTGCTTGACAATTTCGAGTGTAAACTTTACTTTCTACAAACATATTTCATTCTAATCTTGGAAATAATAACATACACTTAATTTAATAGTACTCCAAAATCTCAGGAATGGTATCAAATATTTATGAAGTTTCAGTGGCATGCTGAATAGTTCAAAGAATCTAGTAATATTTCGTAATTTATGCCGATTTTAGACTTTATATATATATATATATAATCTTTTTTATTTATATACAATGTTAAAGATAAAATTCATAGAAATATTATTCACAAAATTATTCGTCTGGGCGATTACCCTCCATTTGATGATGCTTTTGGGATGAAATAATTCGTTGAAGGAACTATTTATATTATTTATTTTTCGATTTTTAAAATTACATTAAAATAAAATAAACCTGAAAGTTGCTTTAATATTAAAAAATCACAGAAACCGACAAACTTTTCTCGAATAGTCCAAGTTGCAACGATCAAAGAAATTTTTGTTTATTAGTTAGCGAAGTTAGTATTTCTATATAGGCAAAGTATTCTTTCTATAGGGGGGGGGGCGTTAACACATTTCGAACTCTATCTTAAAAATATTGGCAAATTCGACCTTTGCCTTCGACGAGTCAAAAAATTTCATTCATTTACCTACTACTGATATGTTTGGTAGACTCCAAATTCTTTCATACAAATAATCCTTTCATGTGCAGAGATGAATCTCTGACTATCCAGGTAAATCCCAGAGTATTTTAAGAAAAAGAAGCAGTCCTTGCAAAGTGGAAAACAACAATGATAGTCCTATCTATATTTTTTACATTGGACGTAGATGACTATAACAGGTAAGAATTAAGTTAAAAACCTTATAGAAAAAAGTAAAAAGTTGCAGTTACTCACTCATTCTTTCACACTAAAGACAAATATTCGATGTTTAAACTGCCAAAAAGGTTATACTTATTAATCCACCAACAAATTTATCAGCCACTCAGTAAACAAAATTTTAATACCAGTCTCCTTTATGAGTTTATCTCATTAAACTGATGGTAGTCTTGTTAAATTATGAGAAATTTTTTATGAGTGAAGATTCTGTAGTTGATTTTTGGTCAATTCAAAAAACAAGTTCTATTTTATCATCTTCATCATCAAATATATATTTTTAAAATTAATTATTAAAAGGCTTTAGTTGCATTTTGCACTTTTTAAAAGTTTGGTTCATTCCTCTTTACGCAATTTCTAAGAAATGAAATTGTAAAATCAATCAAAGATGAACTTTCTTGACCTAGAATGTTCACTCGGACTTAAAAAAAAACCGTTAGTCGAATAGATAAGCAGCTGCTGAGAGATAAGCAGGTTTTAAATGGGGACCAAAAGTAAAGAAACCGGCGTTGGATATAATCCACATGTAACTTTGGTTGAATTGCGAACAGAAATATAATAATAAATATGAGGAAATGTGGGAGTAGGTATGTTATTTGACCGCATGGATCAATAAGGACAATATGAAAGAAGTTAGGAGTGAGGACTCAGGAATGACTTAAAATCGGACGGGATATAACACATACTCTTGTATGCTATCAAGACTACAGGTGATGATTTATGCAAAGGATGATGAAAAAAACATTAAACTGTTAAAAGCTGTCAAGAATTTTTAAAATTATTGAACAAAATCAGAAAGTCGGGGAGAATAAAATAATAGTTAGACCTACTACTTGGGTGTGTTTCATTAATTTTCCAATTTATTGAAAGTTCTTGTTAATTATTAATTTAATATCCAAACTATTTAATTTTTTTTTTAAACAAATATTTGGCTTTTTGTGTGTAAGATGTCCAATAAGTGAACAGTATCTTTACAGATCCCAGACAAGACAGAGGTCGAAACACAAGTTGCAGTGGCGAATAATCAAAGTAGTGACTGCATATAAAAATAAAGAAATTTATTCATTTTTAATATATAATTAGACGATTGGTAAATATTAGTGATACATGATCGTGGATGAAAAATGAAATTATTGTATTTATAAACCCGGATTATTTAAGTACTTTATTTCTAAATAGTAGAGGGACTCTTCTATAACTTCCTTATAAATCCTTTTAGAAGGAATACACTCAGGTGATAAAGAATGATATAATATTTGCGAGATGTATCTCTAAATTTGTGACTAGAGGTCAGAGTACAAGATTCAAGGTTATAAGTAGGGGACTTTTACAAAAATGAAGATATTTATTTCCAAAGCGTAATAGGGCAATCGGTTAACATCTGTGGCACACTCTTGTGTAGTAATCAAGAATTTGTTAGCTTAAAAGCCATTATTAACTATTTAAAACTTTTATCAATGCCTTATTTCTAAATTATGGAGGAACTTAGATTATTTACTAATCGTAAATCCTGGAAATAATATATAAACTATCCTAACGAACTACCATTAAAATTTCGGCTAATTTAGAAGAGAACTACCGTATACCAGAGTAGCAGAGAAATATGTGCGTAACTTTCTCATATACTTATTCTGTCATAAAAGATAACTATAATTATTATTACATTTTGAAAAAACAAACTAAAAAGTAATGTTGGACGAATTTTTAACATTTTTTTTTTAAACTCTCATTGCAATAATGAATAAGATGTTTCACATCGAGGTTATATTGAACCATAGTCCGTCCTACTCAATTCCGATATAGATAAAGTGAACGTGGTCCAATGCTTTTCCTAAGTACGGAATCACCCGCTTACACGAGGATGGAAAATTATCTGGACGTATTAAGTTCCAATGGACAGCCAGGCTTAATGTTTTGTGTAATATAAAGTTGCTGGAAGAAGAAATATTTCATTCAAAATAGTCAAACAGATATAATCCTATATTTCAGGAAAGGGAAACAATTGACCTATCCACTCTGATCCTTTTCAAAGCATATCTAATACTTTACTCTCTTTTAAATAGTGGGCAGAAGTGGAGCTTGGCGGGCGAAGCGGTCTTATTTAGTGACCTGCTTAATGATACACGAAAATTAAATCATGGATAGTCTGTATGAATGTAAGTGTCGACCATTCAGTTTAAAAGTTATTAATCGAGATACCTTTATAAACATTTCACACTTTCAATGCAATAAGAATGTCTAAAAAAAAAAAAAAAATTTTTCAGTAAGTTGTATTTAATGACGTGCTGAAGTAAGTAAAGAATGGATGGGCACTTAGATGATCAACTTTTAATAGTTTAATCAGATAGTCTACAAAAATAAATTTTAACATAAGACTAAAATCTTTGAAATCCATTTTCTCAAAAGTTAGATAGATCTTTGAGTTACATTAAGAATGCGATATTATACGCATAATATCTAGTTCTAATGTATTATAAAAACTAGACTGCCTTGAAATTTCTAGATTCTAATGTAGTTGCAAATAATAATGGTAAACAACCTCAGTATATAGCGGTTTAATACACAACCTAAAAGAACTATTAGTGACTACATTTAGAACTTTTGGTACAAATAAGAGGCAGTACGTTTATGTGTTAGGCTAACAATAAATTATATCAGGTCACTATTTTAATTTTTCAATTTGCACACTTAGCTTGGAAATGTTACCTTATAGAAATCTCTTGAATTAAGATTTAGACAACACATTTAATTAAGCAACATTTTTCCACAGACTGAAACTTTTTCACTGAACAGTGTTACCAACTGCATGTAGGACAAGCTCTCCACTTTGTTTAATTGTTTAGGATTATTCGTAAATCTTTATAAACAGGTTCAGGTTCTATATGCTTTAATTATTATAATTATATTCCTTAAAAACTTATAATTCGTTTAAAACATAAATAAGAACAATAACTGTGGTCAGTAATATAAATAAGCGGGTCAGTGCTAAAGTAATAATGTGGGCCATATGCAAAATATTACTGCGGACCCTCTCCCTCGCAATATTTCAAGTGTTTTCTTTGTGTCAATAATATTAATATATGGCATAAACTATTATTCTATAACGAAACTGTACGATAAAAGTACCTATAATAATTTATTAATTAAAGATTAAAATATTTATTTGTTCGCAAATTTCAACCTCTAATTGTTTACAGATCAACTAACATTTTATAGGAATTTTTAAAGAGAGAAGGGGAGATGTGAATAAGCAAACCACAACTTTTATAGTTGAGATAATTTATTTCCCTTCTTTTGAAACATCTTTTTAGTGCCTTTCAGTGCAGTTTTTAAAATTAAAAAAATCATTTCCAAGATGTCCAGTACTGGGTGAATGAGTTTCATCTCCCACTAATAATTCAAAGATCCGAAAAGTTGGGAACTTAGAAATTTGAAGACTGTGAAATTATATCAAAACAGTATTCAAAAAGACTATTAGACTCAAAATTGAACATTATTACTATTTAGGGAGGAAAGTTACCAAAAAAAGTTTTAAAAAAGGGAAAATTTAAGAGACCTTTAAGTTGGAAAAATACTTTCAAAATTGTCAAGAAATGTTATATTTTGGCCGCCCTCAATATGTTGTTGCATCAACAACACTGATTCAATGAGAATTTCTTAAATGATTACGAACACAATAAAGGGTTAATACTACAATATTTGATAACATTTTAAAGGAGAAACAAAAAAATATGACAGTCCTATTTGACCAAGGAAATCTTAAAAGTTGAAACCCATTTTTGTATTGGGTTGACATACTTTTGGTCAATACAGCTTAGGTAGATGATCAACTTCTTGATGGACTTGTGAATAATGAAATAAAAACATTTGTAAAAAAGTGGATAAATCAAATTTTGAAACTAATTGCCTCATGTATAGAAACTAAAATCAAATGTGTTAAGCTTAGGCAAAATGGAGGCCACTCTATTTCTGTTAATGGAACAGTAATTCCTCATACTAAGTAACTTATTAATCATTTTTACGAGGCTCGTTAAACCACTCAATAACCTGAGAACTATAGATATGTTATATAAAGCTAGACCTATAGATATACCTATTATTATAAACATGTGAGTCCACATCTTTATGATCTTAAGTTAATGAAACTACACCAAATTTATTTCAAATAAATACGACTAAACTCAATTTTGCTTTAAAAGTAACACACGGTAGCTTTTTCAACCGTTTAAGACTGGCCCAATGAGAAGCAGGATTAATTACAAGTTTGAATTTTAATGTTTTCCTATGATTATAAAACTTCTTGTTTAAATAATTTTTTGGCGAAAGCTAATTCAAATTATAACTTATAGAATGTTTATATTTTTCCTTTTAAAACTGATAACAGAAGTTTCAATAGATGTGATTTTAGATATATTAATGCAACAGACATTCTAAAGAATAAACTATAACACTCAACAATGCAATCTTGTTATAATATAGCTCTAGCAGCAGATTCTCATGTAGTATGGATCTAAATGAGCCTTCAATCTTAGATTAATCCAAGAAATAAACTAGCTAATACATATATTGTATATATGTATATATAGTTGACCGTAAAAATTGATATATAAGAAGTTGGGCAGGGTTGCGTTCAAAAGAGAAAACTAAACTAACTTAACTTTATTTTTTATTATTATAGTTGTTTGACTTAACTTATTACTAACTAACTTGTAACTTATTAACTTATTACTAAACTAACTTGTAAACTATTTTTGTTTCTGTGAAAGGAATATGGTCCGGGTGCGGTCAAAAAAACTCAAATAGTAGAATATACTATTTTATTGAGCCAACGTTTTTAATCTTGTAATCTTCCAGTATTTTTGTTTCTCTTTTGACCGCAACCCTGACCAACTTCTTATATATAATACATATATTATTATGATAAGGCTAACTGACAATAACTAATGTCATTGTCGCTGTAATAACAACAATAAATTTATGTTAGCCGTATCGTAACAAGGATGATAAAAATAGCTATAAAGATGTTCTATTATAAATTGTTAGAATTAAGGGATATATGTTTGTGACCAGATGCAACTCCAAGAAGTTGAAAGGTATTAACAAAAGCCAAAGAGATAATCGAAAACCTTGCCCACTAAACATTTAAAATAGAATAGAATTAATAGGTGTCGGTTACTCTTTCAACTAACATTCGTAAAACAACCTATTACACAACCGTAAGTCATGTAGAAGCAGCACGTAAGTATTCTTAACTAAAAATCCATCTTCAGCTTTTCTAGCTGTAGTATATAAGGACATCATATCAAAATAAACAGATAAGGACTAATGTTAATATATTTTTTAATAAGAACAAATAACAGGATGGGTAAAAGGTTTTTTATTTATAAAATACACAGCTGGGTATAACATGTTTATTCAAATGTAATAAACTATAAGTCATGCTCTATTCCTATAAAATAGATTTTGACAGCAGCCTACTACTAAGCAGTCTGGTAATATAAACAAAATAACTTTATATCTTTACAAATAAATTAATTAAAAAAAAAAATGACAAGAAACACAGTTATTTATCTATATTTACTCCGCTTAAATATACAAGTTTTCATTCAATTAAAATAATTTAAATGCGCTCTTCAACTAAAGAAAATAAAAATTGCACAGCTCTTCAAATCAATATATAAAATTACAATAAATTCTGAACATCAAGGAAGTATAACACTGATAAAAATTATAATGTCAGCAATTATAACTTTAATTTATAAAATCACACAATTTATATACGTTGAGGGTAATAAGGAATGAAAATTTAATTAATTATAATGAAATTAATTATTTACTTAACTTTATTCAATATTTAAGCATAGTCTTATTACGATAGAAGACAATGAATATTGAATATTATAAATAACAAATTGATTGCAGATGTTTTCATTAAACATGCAGCTAAAAATATATATATACATTTCTCACACCATCTGAAACAGAAAAAGAAATATATTGTTTACTTAATATTATAGAAACAAATCATTTTATATATTTTTATGAAAAAACATTAGTAAAATATATGAAAATAATTTTTATTATTCGATAAACATAAACACTGCCTTACAAATTGTCCATAATAAAGGCTTACCAGGAATTGAAATCAAATGTATAGAATTCGTAATATTAGGAAATGACTAAGATTACTTTTGTTACTCTTTTTCTAAGATCTAATAGTAGTGCTATTGTTATTGTTTCCTTGATGTCATAATGCATGATGCATAAAGAATAGAAAAAGGTAGAGAGAGAGAGGGTCGGGCTTGGCTCAGCAGGTCAGTGTCTGGTGTGAACACAAGAATCTCATCATCCAATAATAATTGTTTAATTATTATATCATTGATTGAGTGTGTGTAGTTATGGAAAGGAAGATGGTGAGGATAGGGTCAAAAAGCAACGCAAATGGTACAAAAACTATTTAATGGTTTAGTGATTTATTAAATAGTTTTTATACAATTTGATTGAGCTTTCCTTTATGGACGCAACCAGGCCATCCTCCTTTTAACAAAAGTAATAACTTAACTATACCCTCTGTTTCAATTAACTAATTGGTCCTAATAAAGAATTTATTCAACTAAAGATACTGATAGATATAACACACTAGAAATCTATTGATAAAAATAAATTTTGAATTGGAGTAGTTAAAAAATGAAGTATATAAAGTTTACAAATTTTAAAGAGTAACTATTGAAAGTTAGAACAATTGGTCTTTTCGATATCCAGTATCATTAATAATAAATAAAAAATATCCATGTTTTACCATCTATACATGTACTTTTTTAAAAATATTTATTGTGTAAAATTACATTATGTTGTGTGTTTACAATGGTAATAGGGGTCAGAGAGCACATTCACATCTCATTTACAGATATTTAAATTAAAGATAACAAAATTTGAAAAAAAAAATGAACATAAAGATTAATTAAATGATAAACAAATAAGAAATGGAAAGAAAAAATAATTACAGATATATATATATCCACATTTTTTTTTAAATCAATTAATTATTCTTTATGTTAATTTATATATATCTATTTTAATGAGCCTCTTCTTCTTTGTTTTAGAAATGATTTTTTAAAACTACTTTTAGCACTTTATTTTTAACTCATTCAAATTGCACATCAATTGTATAAAGAGAACCACAATTACTAATTTTAAATTCAAATGCATTATCGTTTAAGAAAAGCCAGCTAAGTTAGTTGCTACAGGCACATGTAGGTTTTATTAAATATAAACAATATAGATAGCAAAGCCTTTGCCATTAATCTTGTTACCTGTTTGCTCTTTGGTTCAGCTGATACCCAGACACGCGTGTCCTTCACAGGCTGTTTCTTTTTCGCTTCATCAACCCTCTTCCAGAGTGCAGCAACCCTCGACACCGGCTGGCTGTTGAGGCTGGAATTCGATGCCCACCTACCATCTGAAGAAGCAGATTTCAAGCTCTGGTTGCTGGCAGACGCCCTCACTCCGCTACTGGCAGATTTATTTGGCAGGCTTGCTGCTCTGCCCCTTCCGCTAGCACTACTTGAACTACAATTTCCTGTGCTCTTACTCGCACCTGTAAGAACAGTTTTATAACCTTTAATTACAAATATTCTAGGACCAATCAAACTGTTTATAGTTCAAAAATACTTTAGCAAATAAATGAATAAATTCCATATTTAATGAGAAAATTATTTTTCAAACCATAAGCCTTTTAATTTAAAATAAAATAACTTTTATTCAGACTTGCTGGAAATTTGCTATTAACTCAGTAGTTAAACTGTAGTAGTAAGTATGAAAGATACAATTACAGAAATCTGATTGGGTAAATTATGACCAGAAGGATGTATGTCAATGATATGTTATTTAATGCTTTAACAGAAAATTAAATCAAGAAGATCAGAATATATCAAATTAGTTTTAATAAGATGTTCTTCATTTCAATTACTCACCTATTGGGATTTTCTTTAGGGGAGAGGTAACTTTCCTAACAGGAACGGGAATGGAAGATGAAGATGGTTCTTCTTTAGTAAAAGTGCCCTGCCTCTGGATAGGAGCGACTGCTCCAGGTTTTCTCTTAGTATTTGATTTTACAGGGCTCCGAACTACTGGGATCGCACTACTTCGAACACCGCCTCGTATACTTTTCACCTGCAAAAGAAGGGGTTGAAGACCAGATAGAACAATTTTTCATGTCTGAGTTGAAATGCGATAAATCTTTACCTCAGGAGGTTTAACAACAACTGGCCTCGGAGGTTCTTCAGCCTCGCTTGTACTTTCGGGTGCTTCCTGTATGTCCGTTTCTGGTGGAGAACTTTCCTCACTTGATAATCTTTGAACAATTATTATTTGTTTCATTATTATTTTTTATAAAATATACCATTTAACAACGATTATCATACATTAAAAGTACATCAGTAAACTCATTTTTAAAAATAATATTAAAGAGGAGACTTTTATAAATTCTTTATAATATAAATATAATAAAGTATTAAGCAACTACCTTTCCAGATTCGGAGGAGCATCATTTATTGTCCTTGTTCTAAACCTGTCTCTATCAGCTTGCCTCCTTTGCTTTGGCGTCATCTTTTCTTTTACTTTCTCTTTAGCTTCAGCGGGCTCAACTTCTGTCCTTGATTCAGTTGCTTCTTTAGGAAGCTCATTCCTCTCTTCTCCTTTTATCACATAAGTGTTGTACCTGGAAATTACAATGTGAATTGTTATCTTTTTTTACCTTCAAACCTGGCCATTTCTGGCATACAGAGTGGTTATCGTACAGTTAATAGCCTATTCTAGCCAGAGTGGAAAAATCGAGATTCATTATATGAGTCCACCACAAAGTAAATTTCAATCCACTCAGACTGGATTCGATCTGGCACTATATCTGACTCAAGGTGGCTAAAGAGTCATTTGACTAAATACAGTTTTCAAGATAGTGTATAAATGAACTCATATGATCTATAGGGATCATTTGCTAACAAGTGCTTTAATGGACTCCATGCACGGATCAAACTGTTGCACAACTCTTTGCGATAAACAAATCCTAATACAGACTACAGCATGTGCAACCTTCTAATAGTATTCAAAAATTTTTGGTATTGATTGATTTACCATCACTATGCAGCGCATCAAACCATACCATATGAGATCAGCAAAATTATATGACTGTTTGCTATTTAAAACTGAATCCTGAATGGAGGCCTACAGGGAAACTTTTTAACATATTTCTTGGAATCTTTTTTAGGGATTTTGTGGAATGAATCGTTTAGCTATACATATTTAGATCATATTAAATACGTTGAGAAGCAACAACCAAAATCATATTTATTGGTAACATGAGCATACTACTTGTAGTATATACAATGCATGGTATAGTAAGCTAATTGTGCTTACACTAATATGGATGGATGGCAAAGCAGGGAGAAAATAAATAAGTATTTAATGACTTGAAAAACATCACTATTTAATTTTAATATCTGTTTTTTTGAGTTCTTTTTCTTGTCCCTTTTCCCCACAGTATAGACTAAAATATTTTGAATCGTTTTTTTTAAAAGATAATTAGATAATTTGAAGTCCCTTGGAAACTGGAGGTCCATAGTACTTGTTCTTGTTGTTAAAGAATTTAATTCGATATTTTCTATTGTTGTAATATCGAATTAGAATATTAGAAACAATATTCCGATATTACTTTATCGAAATATCGATATTTTTTTCAAAATGACTAAAAAATCATATAGAGATTTTAAAAAATGAATATCGATATTTTATTTGAATAACTACATATTTATTTCGATATTTTTTATTGTTGTAATATCGATATAGAATATTAGCAACAATATTCTGACATTACTTTATCGAAATATCCATATTTTGTTTTTTAAAATACTAGAAAATTGTACAGAAAATTTTAAAATGGGAACATCGATACTTTGTTTATATAAAATGGAACAAAATGTTATTCCAAAGGGAAGAAATATGCGCATTAGCAAACATTCAAATCTCGACCAGTCAACACTTCTCGGTTAGACCCTAACATTAAAACAGAAAATAAATCATAATATGAAAAAAATAAAATCTATCTATAGTCTACAGTAAGTTAACATGATACTGAGAATCATTTTGAAATTACCTGAAATTTCCCAGGTCTCTTCTCTGTTTTGGAGTTAAGCGTCTCTGAAGGGGAGGAGTTGATGGGTCGTCTGCTATTTCTGATCTTAGACTAGCAACACTCACCATTGAGTTGTCTAAATCCAAGGCATCATCCATATCTGGTGGAGGTTTGACATTTTCCAAAAGGCTTTCAGTCTTCTTTCTTTCGCCTTCTATGCTACAAGTTAAAGATAGAATGCTATCCATTCCTGTAAAATAAAAGTAGTTCGTCTAAGAAAAAACAGATGAGACTAAATTTGCTTTGATCTATTACTGTGTATAGAGAATATTACATAGATAGAATGTAAATGGATGGTGTGGAAAACCATAACTTATATTAAACGAAATGCTAACCATTAGAATAATTGTCAAGAGTGGATATAGTAAACTTTTTGTTTACATCAGTGGTTCTCAACCTCTTGAAGTCTGCAAGCCACTAAACTAGATAATGTACCACATGTGGATCACCCTACTCCACCGATTGAGGCAAAATAGGGTTCCTCTCCAGAAAATGTTAGAAAATTAGTTTGCTTAAAAGTCTATTTTGAGGAACTTTTATAGTGCATTTATCCGTTTATACCCACCAACTAACACTCCATCCACAGAAATGATAAAGAATTTAAAATTTCTAACAAGAATTTTCATGAACTATGTACTGCCAGTTTGGAACCACTAGTATGGATTACACTACTATATTAATAAATAAAATAAACAATGAAGGCTTAGCCAACATGAAAGTTCAATGATGATACCACTAATCGGTGGCAACAGGCATCTACCCAACGACACCCCTCCAAACCAAAATCTACTAAATCAGTGTTGATGCTACCCTCCCACTTATATTTTAGTTTACCATTGCAAGGTAGTCTTCTAAATTATCTGGTTAACTCATCCTTTTTCGGTCTGAATATTTTATGTAACACTTTTTATATTTTAAAAACCTTAAAGCGCTGTCCTTCCCTTCGTGTAATAGACCACGTTTTGCATGCATAAAGAACAGTGGTAAGGATAATAGTTTAGTAAATTGTAACTTTTAAGTTTCTGGAGAGAAAGTGCAAGCTAACCAATTTCAAAATTGAAAAATAACAAGCATTTCCCACCTTTAACCTTTCTCTTATTTCCTCGTCAATGTAGTTTCTTCTAGTTACTGTAGAACCTAAATACTTAAACCTTTCTACCTGTTCAAATGTATTTCCTCATATCTCTTTATCTCCAAAATTGCTCCCATTTCTACTCCTAATATTTTTTTTTTAATTTTTGTTTTTGTTGGGCCGCCCATTGCTCAGTGATTGGGCACAGTCTTACCAATTTGAGGTCTATTGGTGGTGCCGGTTCGAATCGGCCCTGGGAAGATGAATTTTTTCATTGAGTGGTGGTCCCACAAAATGAAAAACTTTGCCCTAATCATGGTTAGACGAAGAAAAAAAAGATTGTTTTTGTTTGTAGATTCACTCTAATCACTTTGTGCTTCGATTCCTTGAGATTGTAGCGTCATCATATGTCGACCAATATTCATTTTAGAGGTAAGATAATAAACCCGAACTCTGTTGCCCACCAATAGCAAAGCTAAGCTATGCTATAGCTATAGCTATATAGCAACAAAATGAAAGGGAAATTTGGTGAAAAACTAATAGTGCTACAAATGTCTGGTTTAGTATCCCTTGAAGAAACTGTAAGGATGATGAATGGAAACAAGACATAAGAATCTAAAACAACCACAGCTCAGTTTTCATGAACTAAAGCATATCTACTGAACATTGCTTACTTAATTTCATCAGATGCCAGCCCATCCCAAACCATTTATTAGCGGTATGTTAGATGTTAGTGAGAAGGTTAAAACTGCCTATCTTGATATACTCTCATATTAGTTTATAATTAGGAAATATACACAATTTGTCAATTTAATAACCAGGACACTGACTTCTCTTTGCATCATAAGAACAATTCAATCACTTTTAAATGTG
Organism: Halyomorpha halys; assembly: GCF_000696795.3. Taxonomy (NCBI): domain Eukaryota; kingdom Metazoa; phylum Arthropoda; class Insecta; order Hemiptera; family Pentatomidae; genus Halyomorpha; species Halyomorpha halys. Next base: position 745,466 of record NW_027104776.1, read on the forward strand.
AAGAATATGTATGAGTACATGAGTAGGTTGCCCATTAGCTGCAACGCTACTCCAGTCGTATATTTTTATATACAAGAGCTCCTTATGTCAGATTCTTTCCTCGGAAAATGGCTTGAGTCGAGTTCCTCTTAATATCAACAAAAATTGATATACATATTGTCAAATCCATTGAGAAAGCACTCTTTATTCCATTTAGTGGTTTCCCTTTGTCTCAAATTATTCTTTTCCTCATTTATTTTTCTCTATAGCTTTTTTAAATTGGTTTTATGAAATAGCTTTATTTTTCCATATTAAATAAATTGATTTTTTAATGGGCTTGTTTGTTAATTTTGTTTTAATGATGTTACGTTGAATTTTCTTTGACGTGAAACAGTTCCTTACAGAAATTCATAAATGTCATAACTTCAAAACATGAAGACTACCTGTACTTAATACAATACCAACCTTTATGTAACTGGATGTGACCCACCAATTCTTGAATTTTAGGTAACATGAAGTTAATACAATCATTAAAAATGTACAAGAGAAACTAAAAAAATATATCATCAAATAAGTATAATTGAAGCCAGATAAAATCTGTCTGGTAGGTGTGTCACGAGGTATTTATCTAAAAACAATTGGTTGTCATTGAAAAATTATCATTCCAAGGCTACTTTATGCTTTCAATGGAGATGATCTGGAGTTAAGAATGGGAGCAGTGCTAGTGATACTAGAATACGTAGAAGAAGCATGCTTTCCAACAGGTTGTGTGCAGTGATAAGGCTATATACAAATGATATGTAGGAATTAATAAACTTACTAAATAATATCGGTAATTTATGTTTATTTTGAAAATAAAATGATATTTTAACAAACCCGGATTTTATATTCAGAAATAATTTTCTTTTCTTTTTTTAAGGGATATGTTTATGTATTTTAGTATAGGATATGACTGAATATGTTTTAAGGGACTTGTGCATATCTGATTAATGCATGAAGGAACTAAACTATAAAAGTTTACCTGAAGGTGGTTGCACTGCTTCTAAATCTTGAACAGTTGAATCAGTCAACTTGAAATCAGAAGGCTTTAGTTCATGTGCTAATGAGGTATCGCAAGACAAGGAGAGAATGGAAGCCATATTAGAGGGAGGTTGCGTTTGCTCGAGAAAACTCGTTTCCATATCCAAGTGTGATATAAGAGCTACCTTTCCCGACTCTAAAGGAATGACCCTTGATTCAGTTATTGTCATATCATCGTCAGTCTTCTCTGGGACAGACAAACTCGGAAAAGAAACTTCTCCCGTTTCTTCAGCCCAAGTATCAGTACTCTCTTTCATTTTATCTCCAACTACAAAGTTAAATTAAATCAGTTAATTTATAAATTGAATCAATGTTAAATGGCCATTCAATTTTAAAAGCTCAACATTCCATGCAGAAATAAGGAATTAGTTGGTTCCAAAATGAAAAAAGCATAACAATTTTTGGAAATACAACACATAAGCAATAATGAAAAATATAATGGAATGTTTATAAAATCAAAATAACATCCGTTTAATGAGAAAACTTCAACATACAAAAAAAATACATACTGACAGTGACTGGAATTTTCCTGTCAATACACAGGGAGCATCATGTTAGAATATTTATATTTTTGTCAAATAATTACTTTGTTTGAATTCCCATAGTCCTAATGACAAAATATCTAAATTTGCCTGTTTCTGTATTTCCGAAAAGAGTACTGTACATGAATTGTAAACCTAGCCAGTGGAATTTCGTCAGATATACAATAATGATCAAAAAAGCTGTCCTATTTAGAAATATTTCAATTGTCAGTAGTAAAATGTCAGATATTGTAGCAGCATTCATTAGCATCAAATATGTTTACTATTATCAGTAGTATTTTCAACAAAAGTTAATTCAATAACAAAATTAAACAAATCAAGTCTTGGAAAGAGTAAATAAAAAAAATGTCTACCAAGAGGGATTTGTTCAGTGAATTGCAGTAAAAAATAATTTCCCTTCATCTCATTCATTTTAAACATTAACATGATCTTCAATGTCAGTAAAAAATATAAGTGATTTATATGTTTTACCCAATCTAATATCCAAACATTTGTTGTAAATCATATCAAAGTAAGTTCCGATTAGCACCAGTTAATTGTAATTATTTTCAAAGCAATAAGCCAGAGTGTAAGAAGAAAGTTTCATTACATATATAATAAAAGTAAATAACATACCTGAGGGCATTCCAGAGGAGATTAGCTGCATGAGCAATGCTTGATCCTCTTGTTCCGCAAGTGTCACGTCATCTCCCGAGGTGGCCGATAATACGGTAATAACTTCTCCATCATCAGCTAGAACATTATTTAGTGAATTTATAAATATAGGTGTTAAAAATAATTAATGATTAGTATAATTTTATAATTTCAATTTTTTAAACTGATAACATAGCAATAGACAATATTATTATATAGTATTAATTCAATGGACTCTCCTTACAACGTGGTTCACTGTATACTGGATGCAATTGTTACTGTATACTATGCATCGTCAATTACAAATTAAAGTTTTTTCATTATAAGCACAGCGTGTTTGGTATCAAAAATAAATACATCAACATTTGTAACTATTGACAGTATTATATTCGAGAATAGTTTTTCAAATGTTAACTCCCGGAGTTCATACTAGCCGTAAGTGTCAAGTATTAATTAAGCATATGAAGTCGGTAGTTTTTCATATAACTTTCTGGTAAGAGATTGTCAAGTGTACGAACACTTGGTCCAGAAGGACTTGACCTGAGAACAAGGCATTTATCATAATAATAAAGTATAATGAATTAGGATTCTTACCATCAGGTTCCAAAGAACTTAAGGGGGATGGATTTTCAGCAGCAATTTGGGGAGGTGTTTCAAGCCCATTCCTGAAAAATATTTAAAACTAATTATAATGGTAATTTTTATTTATATAAAACACACACTATAACCATATGGCAATACTATCTAGTTCCCTCATTTAAAAAAAAATAATAATTTTTTTTAACACCCCTCATTAAGTAAATAAAATGATAGAAACACAAAAATTATTTTTTTAATCTTTGAAAGGTTAAAGAAATTATTTAATATAATTTAAATTTAGTACATATTTATAATAATCAATCCATAAATTAATGCACTGCAGCTAAAAGTGAAATAAGAATACCAATTACGATTTTCAACATGAAGGCTTGCGTTAGATAGTCCCTATCACCTCACGGCTTTTGATTAAAATAGGGAACAAATATCTGATAATAAACTACAATTAATTTAATGACGAACTAATTTATACTTTCAAGCATGACTAAACACTAATATTAAGTTACCTCTCAGGTTTTGAGTTAATTGTTAAATCTGATAAAGATGATCTAATGGAGAAATTGCCAGGGCTACCTTCAGTTGCAAACACAGAAATTTCATCCTCGGCCACAAGCTGCCTCATTCTGTAATTTGTAAAATGAATATTAATAATAACATACCAAAATAAGAAAAATTGAATATAGCTAATTAGAATAATTAAAAAAAAAAAAGAAAAATGTTGAGTAACAGAAATACTTGTGTTACTATCAGTAGAATTAAGAAGAAAATTGAACATCAAGAAAGATGTTTAATTTTTTTTTTAATTTATCATTACGTTTTGTTATCATGATCAGTTATTAGAGATATAATAAAAATTTGACAGAGCTTATGGAAACTGATTGTAAATCACTCATTAAATAAAACATCATAACTAACTTAAAATATATAAAATTTTGGAGCTTTAACGGCTGTAATTCACTTTATGAACATATAACTATAACTGTAAAAATGAAATGGTAGCAACTCAATAGCTTATATAATTCTTATGTATTCTTTTTATATACAATATATTTTGTCTTTATCAAATAATTATAACAGGTTGATAGATTTCACTGATATAACTCCAATTTTGAAAATATATATAAATAAACAAATATTTTTAAAAAGACAAGTTATAATTTTTAACATTTTAAAAAGCCATCTTATTAATCAAAAACACAAGTCAGAATTAGTATTGATTACGTTTCAGTAGATGTATAAATATTTTTATTTTAAATCTTTGCATTTACAATTAATTATTAACAAAAACTAGCTAATAAAAGGGTTTATTGCGGATCCTTCATACATGATAGCGTTGTTTTTTAGTTATGATGTTGAAATTAATCAGTGCTATATAAATAAAATCAAGTTTTCATCTTTTTAAGTTTATCCAATCTGCATAGTCGAAATCAACATATATTTATATATGAATAATAAATATATGTTGATTTATATGAATAGTTTGAATTGATAACAGTTATCAATGCTAACAATATAAATGATTAAATACTTCTAGAGATTAAAAATTGTACTGAACAAAGGTGAACTTTTCACAGATTGATAACAAACAGAGACTAAATCAAACATGCTGCGAAAGATCAGCTGACACAACTGATCTGCTGATTAGTTACAGTTCGAAACGCTCTTTACAAAGACCCCCACCTCGTTGCCGGGATTGAGACTGGCCTTGGTTTCACTATGGACACTTTCACTCCAGCTGGGACTGTTTCAGATTTTGTTTTTTTCTTCTCAGTTGTTTGATTCACTACCTGTAAATTATGTAAGATTGAGATAAATAATAATAATTCAAGTGTAAATTACATTATTTTTATTATTACATCATATCAATTTAAAAAGGAAATAAAGAGACAACTATAGGGGGAGGGGAGCAACAAACATTCAATGAAAGAGTTTATGGGTAGTGGAAATCTTGAATCTCTTATATGCCGTGGCGATCCCAAATCAATTGTTTTGGCATTCAGCACTGACCTAAAAAAAATTGCAATGCAGTGCTACTTTTCCTTTACGCAATATAAAACCTAACAAAACACTACTTTTTTTTTTTAACAAATTAATTAAAATAATGTATAAGAGCTTTGCAAAATATGCTATACATTCATTTATAATAAAAAATTTACTTTTAAAAAATATAGAATTGAATATGTACATATAGCTAAAATATTTGATTTTTTTTCCCCATTAGTCTAAAAATACAACATAAAATACATATAATAATTAAATTAATTTCTCTGAAACAAACTAAAGAGAAAAATAAGAATTGAAAACGTATTATGAAGAAATGTATTATTCTTTCAACTAACATACATCACTAAAAAATGAGAGAAAAAATGAAATTATTATTCAAATGAAACTTAAATACAATAAAAGTACTTCTACAATTTTTGAGGGTCTTAGTAAAAAATATACTTGTTTTTCATCAAACAAACATATTCTTCATTACTTTACTATGATCACACTCGACATCCCTCAAATTATTTTGTCCAATTTCTGAAATGACACATTAATATAAAATGTTTTCAAAAACTCCCTGTTTTCTTTTTTTGTTTTTTTAAAATTTAGACCTTTCAATTTAACTATTGAGTTGGTCACATCGTGTTTTTCAAAATAAAAAAGTATATTTTTTCATAAATATCCTTAACTTTTACCAGAACACACAATGGCAACTCTCAGATTAAGTATTTTCTAGGACCTAGGAAAAATTGTTCACTATTTTGAGCCTACAGATGAGTTTATTTAAATTAAATTATCAGAATGGATTAAGCATTTTAAAATTAACCACTTTTTTCACCCAAAAAAACTTATTACACCAAATTATATGATTGGCCTAGTGTCTTGAACGCTGCAGTCCCACCATGTAGAAAAATGATTTCCTATTATCACAAATTAAAATTATTATATCATAATACTCCATTTTTATGGACTACCTATGCCCGGATACGGAATACCTATAAAAATATTAATTGCTTGTTTTTAATTCCCAACATTAATAATAAAGAAAACAGAAGATAATACTTAAAATAATAGATATGCTCTAGTTGAGAATGATCCAGGATTAGAGACTAAAAATTATACCTGAGGTTGTGGCATTCCTGACTGAATACATTCAGCAAGGATATGGTCAGATGAGGCATCAGATAATGCAACAGAGAGTTCACTATGAGAAGTTGCGTGGCTTAAACTCGCAGGAGTGTCCTCAGTACAAAATTGCATTGGAGTTTCATCCATCTAACAAATAAAAGATTATCATTAAGTTTAAATCATATTTAAATAAAATTCAATAATGAAGTTAACACGTTCATAAAATGAATCAAAGTATTATACAGTTAACCTAAAAAAAAAAAAATCATAATGCTATTTTACTTTGATAGTGGCACAGATTAAAAAAATTCAAGTTATTCATAGGAATAAGACTCAGTGTGAAGCTTAGTGTAGCTAGATTTTTATTTCTTTTTATACTTTTTTACTTGTGATGTTATAATTAGATTTTTACTATGTTACAACAATGAAAATCAAATACCCAATTTTATTTTATTTGAATCAAATCTATCTATAAATATGACATTTTATAGAGAAAAAAAATTTACTTATCTCTTACTAACACTCAAAAATATTTATTCCAATTAAATCTAAATATTGTTTATGTTTTAGTAAGAGTTGAAAATTGCTATTTAAATTGTTACTTGGAGATTAATCTCCTCGTTTGGGTGTGAATTACTTGAAAATAACAAAAGAAATGTTACGGTTCTGAAATAAATGTATGTAACACACTATCACAGTGTCCACCACAATCACGTTTATTAACGAAATACAAATGATGATGAAGTATTCATCAAGTATTGATTTTAAAGTATTCATTATCATATAACCATTATGAAAGATTGTTTATTTGTTTATTACCAGATATATACACTATCATATAGTCATATGTAATAAACAAATATTTTTGAATCAACAGAATTGGCATAATATTCGATAACCCATTGCAATGACTTTGAAAGAATAGGAAACCCAGCAGAGGGTGAAGAGATATTATTTATTTTAGTATACGGATCTGTCCATTTGTGTGTTTTAACTTATTTATTCATTCAAGTATTTCTTTTAACCAACTTTTTATTATATTTTCTTTTAAATCTATAAATGGAAAATGGTCCGGGTGCAGTAAAAAAAACTCAAATAGTAGATAATTATACTATTTATTGAGCCAACTATTCGCCCCAAGTTGCAGGGCTTCGTCAGGGCTAAAAAAGATACAAACACTATAGTTACAAAAAAAAAAAAAAAAAATAAGTGTAAAATAACAGGTGTATAAAATGAAAAGTAAGATATAATAAGAAAAATTAAAGGTTGTAAATAGTAAATTTTAGCCCTGATGAAGCCCTGCAACGTGGGGCGAAATGTTGGCTCAATAAATAGAATAATTATCGACTATTTGAGTTTTTTTTTACCGCACCCGGACCATTTTCCATTCATCTATATACACGGTCAATCAATAATCTTCCAGTTTAAATCTATATATTTGTTTTGTTTTGGTAAAATGTATTTATTTGTTTGTTTTTCTGTAAGCTAATCTACTACTGTGACTATTATTTCTCTGGTTTGATCTCACATTGCTGTTTAATAGTGAATTTGTTTAACAGGTCACTGGAGAGGATCTGAGAGAGTGAATTTGTTGATCAACAAATTAAATAAAAATTGTGAAATGGAAAAAACAAAAAAAGAAAGAATAAATTGAAATATTTGTATCTATTGTGTAGAAAAAAGTAAAAAAAAAAAAAGAAAAATTGTTTTCTTTCTTTTTTATTATAACATGTAAATATATGTAATGTATAAATGTCCGATCATGGATTGATTGATATGCTGTGCAATGTAGCAACCCGACGTATTTGGGCACCATGGATAAATAAAGCATTTCTCTTTCTCAATGAGATCTGAGAAGGAAAATTGATTGAGGAATGTTATGTAACTAGGCCAGAAAAGTAAAATTTCCAAGCGTTAAAAGAAACAAAAACATCGGTTATGTTAACCTCTTACCCTGCAACTATCAATAAATCAGGAGAAATAGAAAAGTGCAATTGTTTACTACCCAGTTTCAGAGAAGAAGGGTTTTGCTCACTAGATATTCAACAAACAAATTATATTACACAAAATAAATAATTGTTGGTAGAATTTTTGGTTTATGAATTAATTGATACCAAATATATGTGTGTTTAAAAGTTTTTATAAGACTTCCATTTTATTGGGACAAAATGGTGTGTGTGGTCAAAGATATTCCAATAAGGTATACTAAAATAAATATTAATATTGGAGTACAGTCCTAATATTACAAATTATCTTCAGAGAGGTTAGATACTACTATTCTAATAAATGATTAATGAATTTTAGACTAATTGTAAAAATATTTGTTCATTAAAAGTTAATATAAAATAACTTACAGGTTGAGAAGCATGAGTAGAAGTAGTTTTGACAGGGATTCCAGTTCCCCTCGGTATTCTTGTTCCTTGAGAAGTGTTAACAGCCTCTAAGTTACCCCTGAAAAACATTAATCATATTAAAATCATTCACTCAGAAGTAACAATTTTATTTACCTATTTTACCACTTTCTTTTAAAATACCTAACAGAATGTAGCTGCCCCATCAAGAAATTGTAACCTTTTCTTTTTAACCGTTAACAACATAACAAATTAAAATTGTTATTTCAATAATAACATGGGATTACTAAAAATTAAGAATTAGTAATAATCATAAAAACTTAAGCAACAAACACAAATGTTTTTGCTGTGCTCAATAGATCTTACCCTATTCAAAGGGCTAGGGTAGTTTATTTTTACTTTCTAAAATAGAGTTCATCTTATAATTTAGATGATATATCTAAGATAGCATATCTATATGATAATGCAACAACTATAAATATTAAAACAGTTGAAGTCTTCAAATATTATTTCTGATTAAAAATAATACAAAGAATAAAGAAAAAAAATTAATATATATTTCAAGCTTTAATCAAGTACTTTAGTTTATTATTTTTAGTAACAGCAAGAAAATTGAAAATACCTGCTATTGTTTAGCATTCCGATGTTTATACAATCAGCTAAAACATGTTCATCCTCTTCTTCAGAAACAGCTGTAAGTTCTAAATCTTTTCTTTCTATATTAGTTTCCTGTTTAATTGAACCCAAAATAAAAATTAAATTATTAAATCTAAAAATAAAAAATCAACTAAAATAATAATAATAATATGTATATAGAATTACAAAAACTAAATTTCTACTTCCTTAAATCAATGGAGACTTTTTAATTTTTAGTTCCATTTTTAAATGATAAAAGCCACTTCCAAACTTTTACTCTTAAACTTTATAAAAATAAACATTACTTGAAAATGTAATGATCAATATTAAAAACTTATTATAAACAATATAAACTTTTATAAAAAGTTTTAACTTAAATAAGGAATTTAGGAGGAATCAGTTGAAATTTAAAAAGACACTTTTGTAAGATCCAACTTTTCAAAAATAGGACAAATTTAATTATTTTTGAAAAAAAAAAATTTTAACTCCAAATTTTTTATCATGTTTTTATTTTTAATATTAAAATTGAAATAATTAATAAATTAATATGATGGTTTCCAACATAGCTACAATTTTAAACCAGATAAATCTATGAAATAACCAAAATAAAAAATTACATGAGGTTCATCGTCAAATGTGAGATCTGAAAGACTGGTTGCGGTTGAAAATTGTGCTGGAGTGCTCTCCTCTTTGAACGCAACAACAGAGTCTTCGAAGATGCCTGATCTTGGTTTCTCTTTTTCAATGGCAGGAGCTATAATAAAATTAAAACTAATTATTTACAGAACTTAGCAATAATTATACATTGAATAAACAAATTACTTTCTATAGAAACATAATTTCTCTCACTATCTTCAATATTTTCCAAATTATTTCCAAACTATAAGATCCACTATTTTGCTACTACTACAATGAACAGTATAGTATTATTTATTTAATACAAAGATTAATTTTAGGAATTATATAATTCATTATTATCATTAATTTATATTTAAATCAGTGACTGATAACATTAATATAAAACCTAGCCGACATGGGAATGATCTTCTATTGGTAGATTTGAACCTGATTTAAGAGAATACAATTGAAAGTTTAAAATTAAATATTCAATTACACTTTTACTATTTTCATGTTTTGGTGACAATCCTTACATTTATCCTTATACTACAATATCACTACTATAATAAAACTATAATAAAACATAATAATTTAATGATACTCACGTAATATTGGAGGAGCTTTGACTCTAGGACTTGGTGGAACTGTTTGTGTTGGAGAATCCGGAAGCTCACTAGGAGACATAATACCACTGGTCATTCGGCTGAAAAGAGAATAAATCACTTTCTTCAGAAACAATGCTTATTGAATCGATCATTTTGTAGTTGACCTGTTGAGGTGTATGGGGACAATTTATCTACAATTAATAATTATTTTAATTTCAGTTTTCTAAACTGTAATGAAATTTTTTTGATTTTGCTTTCAATGCATCGATCACTCTAAGGCTGAGAATAAAACAAACCCTTTGGGCAAGAATGGACAAGTAAACCAGAAATTAAACTATAATGGGACCAAAAGAAATTAACCATTACACAATTAAATTAGTTCAAATTGCTTAAATCAATTTGTAAATTAGTAAATAAATAATTTGAAACTGTTATCCAATTTATTAAAATTATAATTAAAAAAAAATAGTTGTGAGTTTTTATAAATATTTTTTTTTCCCGAAATTTCACTCCCAACCATTCGTTTGATACAAATTCAGGTTATAAAAACCTACAAACTAATACAAAATAAAATTCATACTTATTTTAAGATAAGTAAAGATGAAATGTTTATAGTAACTGAAAGATATTTACCTGAATTCACTAACGACAGATGAGTGTCCATCGTCCTGCTGTTCTATACTACTCACAGAACCTAATGAGCTGCACCGAGAAAACATTAAAGGAGTTTCCAGGTTGCCGCCCTTTCCTAATACAACATAAAAATATTTGATATTAAATCCATACCATCATGATAAAATTTTTGCTGCCAGATAAAAATGATTTTGGCTCATTTATTGACTATAAAATATTTTGCTTGGAATATACAAGTTTAATCTTAACAAAGTAACTGTGTAAAAATGTATGTTTATGATTTTAGAAAGCAATTTCTAATCCACATTCTTAATTAATAGATTTTGGTATTCTAATAAAATATAGTCAAATTCATAAATATAGGAATCATATATTTGTATAAAAGATCTTTCTGAGTAAATAGTCAATATTACTTAAAGACTTTGTATTTAATGATATTAAGTTTCATAATTATTAAGTTTTATACTACCCTGAAGGATAGAATATTAATCCAGCAACAATCCGATGTTAGATTAGTTGTTTCCGCTTACCTAAAGTATACATTGTTTTCATACAGAAACATCCCAACTTTGCACAAAACAATGTATCAGGATCAATATATCGGCAAGGACATTAACAGAAAAGAGCCTAACACTGCATGAAAAAATATTTAAACATGTCTTTGATGTAGATACGATAAAAGAGATTCAGAAAGAGAGGAATGGCTCAATGAGAAGTTATTTGAAGCTGTATAGTGCACAGAACTTAGAAATTGGTCATAAAAATTAATAATAAAAATGATATTATAAATTTGGTACTACTACAAATAGAACTATCTAGCTGGCCAATTAAAAAAAAAATTAATATAGAATGCAAATAAGTTAGATCAATCAAATTTAATCTGTGAGTTGGACTAGAAGAATATTAAGTTTGAAATTTAAATTTTAACACAATATATAGAATTTTCTTTTTTAAATACTGTTGTAAGGGTGGCTACTTTTATTCCTTTTTGGTTTATATGATAATAAAACTTAGTTAAAGATTATACTAAATAATGAGGTGACGTATTTATTACATATATGTTATATAATATAGCTAATGCTGTGGTAGATTTTCAATTGGGTCATTTAATATGAAATGCCAGTTATCACAGGAAATCTTAGAGTAAATCAACTTTATAAAATCAAAATATTTTTATTAATAATATTTAACCTTATTTTCTATACATTTCCCCCAAAATGTTATCAACTTCTCAATCCCAGAACTGAAAAATTTAGGATTTGTGAACAAAAGGAGTTTTTGAATTGAGAATCATTTTCAAAAATTTCATCTTTAAGAGATTTGTCCAAATGTCTGAACAGATAGATATCTGTTGAAGATAAGTCTGGCGAATAAGGTGGCACCCACCGGAAGGACTTTGTTACATACCTCGTTTAGTTTCTTCACGGTCTATCATGAAACATGAGGTCTGGCATTGTCATGTAAGAGTATAGGCCTCTTCCGATTTACCATTGCAGGTTGTTTTCTGACAAGTTTTTGATGTGTTATGTTAATATCGCTGCAGTAAGAAGTTGATATGATTGTTTCACTTCTGGGTAAAAAGGAGAAATGTATTATTCCTACCACTGACCATCACACAGAAACTAATAATTTTTTTGGATGCTAATTTAGATTTGGTATGTGTCTCGGCCTTTCAATATTCAATTATTGAACTGACCACTGCCTGTAGTCTTACAATCCACTTCTCATCATACGTGACTATCCTTTCAAGAAAAAGCTTGTTCTTTTTTTCCTAGTAGGCAGTAAAACACATGCCTTATAACACTTTAGTTGCTACCGCTCAATAATTCCTTGAGGTACCCATAGATCTAACTTTTTAACCTTAAGTGTCGAAAAACTGTAGACACACTTGTATTCAGTTGTGCTGCAAGTCTTTTAATTCTTTCACAGTAAGCCTAAGTTTAATGTCATTAATTACTGGTGAAGGTCTTCCTTATCTAAATCTGTGTCACCAGCAGAGGAGGACCAATAATGGTTCATTATAATATCTAAACATAAATACAGTGAACAAAATCCCACTAATCCCACTTTGAATAACTAAAATAATAAAAAGGAAATTTAATATAAAACGACCCAATATGAAAAAAATTCTATTCGAGATTAGATTAATAGATTTTAGTGCTAATAACATATAAACATCATACCTGAATCAATAATTTTCCCAGGAGAAACTTCAACAGAATTCACTACTTCCACTGGCTCCTTTTCTACATCTACGCACTGAATGGACAGAATACACAAAAGATGAGAATAAGTAAAATAATTAATTAATTTGAAAACTGAACGAGTTAATTACAATCAATCAATGTCATTGATCCACACCTTATTTAAAATATCTGCAGCTGGAGTAGAAGGGTCTGGTTGTTCTTCTTCATTATATCTCAAACTGTAATCTGTCAGCTGATCAAGATCAGTTTCGGCATAATCACTTTCAGGATCGACTTTTTCACTGAAGCAGGGTGTAAAAGCCTGTGGAATATTCAGAAAACATAGAATAAGATTTAATACATACATACATACATATATATATATATA
>NW_027104776.1:758880-802838 GCF_000696795.3 Halyomorpha halys
TTTTTTTTAATTGACTGAATAACATAGAAGAAAAAAAAGACAAGAGCGCCTATTTTGAGAGTAGTATTATACATATATAGCAAACTTTATAAATTCACTATTATCAAATATGTTTTCATTTTAAATATGTCTTTATTAAAAAAATAAATAAAACAATATGAAGCTCAAATGTTACAAATTTTAAGGTTTGAAAAAATGACAAAAGAAGTTCATTTTAATGACATTTTTATCAATAATAATTTTTTGATGATAAGAGATAATAAAAAATGTAATTTGGGATCAAAGTCGAATAAATTGCTTACTAGGCCTACTTCATTAAATGAGAAAACCAATTATGCTATTATCAATCATAAACTTGATTTATAAATCAAAGTCAACCATCGTATAAATAATATTAGACTTAAGTCATAGAATAAAAAAATCTTTTTCGAATAATGAAATCAAGCACAAGACAGTATAACGTTATTTGGCCATGCATAGTTCTGGTTGTGATTTAAAGATTAAAGATGTTATCTTGAATACCATAGCATTCTAATTGTTTAGCCAAAATGGAGCAAAGTTGAAATTAAAAATAAAGAAATTCAAAAACATCGCCAGATTGTACTAACAAAATTAGCAATGTAGCCAGGTCAAAATACTAAAATCATTCACACTGATATTGCTCCTAGATAATAATCCTTGATTTATAAAGTGGTATAATATATATTTGATTTATTAGTATTTATTCAGACAGTCCTTTTCAACTTACTATTTAACTGAAGATTCTAAATATTAATGATAAATAAAAAAAAAAAACAACTAAAAATTAAATTAATCACATGTAATAAAATTGTATTACCTTTGGTTCTTCAGTTTCATTTTCTTTAAACTTGATGCTATAATTGACTGTATCATGGTCAGATTCACTGACTTTAGTTTCATTCTCACAGTACCTAGAATTTTTGAAACAAATATGTAATTTAAAAAAATTAAAAATTAAATTTTAGATAAAAATTAATAGAACAAATAATAAACGTAATAACTTATCAAGAGGAAATAAATATCTATAAATTTTAATTCAATACAAGCAGATTTGTAAAGCATGATTAAGTATTATTAATCTTCAAATCTTTACTAAATTGTTATTTGTAAGTTTACGTACTTAACTGCCATACTTCTTTTTACTTATATTTGCTTATCTAATAATAAATAATAAACTTGAATATGAATTTGAAAATTCATGAGATTTGCATTTTCGAATAACTAGAAACTTACAAACCTTTAAAAATCAACAAAAATCATATAATTATGATTGAATGTATAAGTTGTAATATATTTATTTGGTAGTGGTAATAGTGTAAATGAGTTAATGTAATGTAAGTGAGCTGTGTTTTCTTACTTAAGGCTATAATTAACTGGTAGTTCAGTTGTTTCATCGAGTGTCATTTGCTGCATAGAATGGTTTATTTGATCACAATTGTCTTTTACCTGCAAAAATATGTAAAAATAAATAAAATAGAAACTCGATATTATTTTAGATACAACAAAATTACAATTATTGTTGCTAATTACCTGGCTGACAGGTAATATTTCTCTTTCGGAGTCCCAGTTGGGGCAGGGCTCTATGTTATCACAGGTTTCTGAGAGTGAAGAGTTTAGCTCTGCTTCTAAAGCTCTTCTCTTTCTCACTGACAGTGTAGCACCACCTAGTGATCAATAAATCAAGCTCAACATAAAGTTCAAACAATTTTTATACACAAATATAGAGTTATTCCTCAAGTTATGTAAGCCGAAATGGTCAAAGTCGGAAAGTATAACACCAAAACATTTACATACAAAGATTTTACATGCTTGTTAAAAGAATAGTGAAATAAATAAATAATACTCTTTCGTTAGATCTTAGTTGTGACTACAAAGCAAAATATATGGACAAACATACATTTCTATATTTATTTATATATACTGATTTGCAAAAGTTAATATAACACCAAACTGCATTATTAAACAAAACAGTTTTTATTAAAAACCCCCCCAAAAAAATATTTATCAACAATGCTCAGATTAAAGATATTTTATGAAAGTAATACATTCAGCCAACCTTACAGAAGAGTTCGCAATGAATGATAAATATTTCTAGTTCAGTTTCGAACAAGTAATTAATGTAATCAATTTTTTGGGATTACTAAAGAAGACCTTCATTTTGGATTACTGTTTATGATGCTGGTTTTAATGTTTTAGAAGTTTGCTAAGTAATCTTTACGGAATTTCTAACTATAAAGTGTTTGGAGCAGTTACATAATAAGTAAATTAGTGATAATTCATAGGATGTATAGAATTAATAATAATGTTTTTAAAGGATTCAATGATCAAATAATTACCAGAAGCAGCTTGATGGTGATGATTTTGTGCCAATCTTACTGGGAGGAGGTTTTTCAATGCCGCAGAAGCTCCCATTGCTATCAATCGATGCCTGGAATGGGCAAGAGATGTTAACATAGGCACTGCGCCAAGAGCAACTAATGTCCTCTGGTCTGTTCCACATCGAGCAGAAAGATTCCACAGAGTTCCACAGGCATTGCTGACAACTGTCAATGAGGCTGATTGTAGTTGTCTGAGGAGTATTGCGAGGCAGTTTTCATCTCTTAATATCTTCCTAAAATAATAATAATCATAGTGGTTATTTTCTTATAGTCCTTTAAACATGAATCAATTAATTTAATCATAAGTTTAGTAAGTAGTTATTTAGATTAGAAATCATCAACCTGATTGACTATGGCTTATTTCCTCAAGTTTTGATCCAGGATACACCCTTACCAATATAATTGATTTTTTTAAAGCCTTATGTATGTTTTTTTAATTCAATTAAAGTATATGTATGTAAAAATTAAAATATGCAGTTTTATTAATATTTTCAGCTCTATAAATGATCATCATTACCGATGAACCTCTCGATAAATAAGACAGCAGGACTCTCTATAATAAGACAACTATCATTTTAAAGCTACATGTTTGGAACACTAGATAAATGATAAGCCTCTTTAAGTAATACAAAAATCCTTGATCCCTTTAGATCCCAGTTATATAAGTTACTCTGTATTTATGAGAAATGAAACTATTATCTCAAATATTTTAATACAAAAGCCAATGGAGAAACTTTACAAGAACAGGATTAAATAGGTACCAATACATACATTTTTGAATATAAGAAAACATAAACTAAATAAGTTTGGGATTTACCTATAATCTTCTCTGACGGCAATATGGCTCGATATATTTCTCAATATACCACCAGCATTTTCGACTACCGCTAAAGTTTTAGAAGCTGACTGATAGTTCAGCATTTCTACCAGATACTGAAGAGCACCATCAACTCCGCATATGTCAACCTAGAGAACATTACGAAGAAGCATGAAAAAAAATAATAATCATTCAGTGATATGAATAGACAGTGAATATCATCTCTATGTTAAATTTTAGACTATGTCTTTAAGAAATGTAATTTTAGTTCATAATTGAAAATCGGAATAGGAACAGAACTTACAGGAAGGTCGAGGAGGTTTATGATATAGTGTTAGTTGTATGACATATAATTAAACTTTCATTTTATGCCTGAATTTAATATAATATTATAATTCTACCATTGTGTCACAAACCACTATGGGTTTCTTAAAAAGATCAAGAACCACTAGTAGCGTTTTTTAATTCCTATCTTGTGATATGATCAATAAATTTTATTACTCCTTCAAGTTCTATGATACAATTTTGATAGTCGATTTCAAGTTGTAAATAGCTGAGATTTTGTTTTCGGTACCTCAAGGAGTTCTTATGTTTCCCACCTCTATGGTCAATTATGAGTTGATTATTTTCTTTTTCTTTAATTTCGCTTTGGTGTTTCTGTTATTTCTGATTTGGAATAACCATCTACTTTATTTGCTTAAGGATTTGATATTGTTACTATTGCATAATACTATCAGAAGCCAACAATTTATAATGCAATTTTTTTTTGTTCTGTTCTTTTGATCTTCTTTTATTTTTAATTGAGAATAAGAATTTAGTTTTGTTTTTTTTTACACAAAAATATGCTTGCCTACAATAGGTAAACCCTGACGTAGCCCTGCAACGTCGGATGAAATGTTGGCCCACATTATATAGTTTTATGACTATTTGAGTTTTTTCTTTGACCGCACTCCGACTATCTTCCTTTTTATTGTAAGTTATTTTCTGGCTAGATTGTTTTATAAGTAATTCTGAAGGGACTGTCCCAGAATAAAATTTTTCTATTCAATCCCAATAAATTGTAATTAATATGTTAATTATTACCTTGTTAAGGTTACAATGCGCAGAGAGGTTCCATAATGCAGAAAGTACAGACTTCAACGTTGGCTCTCTGGTTGCTGACATAGCTGCTTTCATAAGTGCAGGGACAGATCCAACTTCACGTAAGGCCTGTTTACTAGCAGCATCAGCTCTCCACGAAAGATTTCTCAAAACACTCGCAGTTACCTGTATTTAAATAAAATAATATTTAAAACAAAATAAATAGAAAATGGCTCCACATTTACAGATAGGGATTGCTAATATAAAAAAAAAAGTATGTAATATAAAATTTAAAAAAAGGAAGAATTAAATGATTAATCAACTGTAATAAGAAACAGTAAAACTTTTAATGAGATTAATGATGCAAAAATTTTGTATTTTTTTAAATCAATAGGGTTAAATTTTGTAACTGAAAAGATACCTTTTTTCCAAGAGGATTTTATCAATTTTTATAATAACATAAAAATCATTCTCCCTTTATCATGAAAAATATTAAAGGATAATAAAGCGTAGTGTCTAAGAAGTAATTATAATTATAATTACATTAAATTTAATTTGAACATTGCCTTTTAAATATTGGCAAAGATTCTTTGATAACATGGAGATAATTTGATTAATTGATTGCTTCATTATTTCCTAACAAAGATTTGTACAAAACTAGTTTTCATTAATCTTGTAACTACGATTGTCATTGTATTTCTAGAAATAATAAACCTATACAAACAAATATACAACATAACAGGAAAAGTATCTAATTTTCATCTATAGAAACTAAACTAAAAAAAAATTGTCAGTGGTCTAATTCGAATCAAGATTTCTTTCTACAAAGACGTAATACATAAATCTATTTCCATTGATTCTAAATTAGTTTACCTGAGTCAAATCTTCACTTGATGAAGACAACTGAGATACAAGGGCGGTCATAAAAGGCTTCATGGAGCACAATAAAGCTTTGTTATTACCATCACCGAATGTCAGATTGGTTAGTGCCATACCGGCGTATCTTTTCACTGTTATACAACAATCCAGGTTATATCTAGCTTCAACCTATATCAGAAACAAGAAAAAATAAATTAAAAAGGAATATACAGTGAGATGAGAGTCATATTGTAAGGCTTCAGTATTAGAAACTATAATATATAAAAATATAATACAGAAATAAAGGTAAGTTTGAAGTGTTCTTGTCAGTTTTAACAGAGTAAATATTTGCTAAATTACTTTTATTAATTGAATAATAATTAATACTTGCACAGTTGTAAATTATTTATTACTGAATCACTCCTCATATACAGCCAAAACTCAGTAACCTGAAATTTTATACGTCAAAAAACTGAATATATCTATGTTAGCTCTATTCCCTGAAGCATTAATAAATAAAATTGGACTCTTTAACTGAAATATGAGACATACTTCAAAATAAAGATTATGAAAGGACAAGCCCTTAGACTCTATGATTTGAAGTTTTTGTGAATCTCATTTCTTGGTAAGATGACAAATATATCTGGTTACATTGATAGTTTATGACACATGTCCAACTCTCAACAATACAAGTCAGGCTGTATTTTTTATAAGCTTAAAAAGCTGGAGAAGAGAATATCACAACTGAATTCAATAGTGAGCAAACCACTACTTAAAATATAAGATGCGGTGTAGGAAACCTGATAACTCAAAATTAATTTTCAGTATAAGCTTGATAGCTCAAAGTAAAATCGACTTTGAGATACTGAGTTTTGACTGTATCATATAAACAAAAATATATCCATATTCAAAAAAATTAATGGAAACTCAATTTTTGTTTTATATAAAATACCTGCACTAATCTGGCAACAACATAGAGAGCTCCAAGTTGACACATAGCTAAACGATGCTCTTCATCAAACGACAGTTTCATCAAAGCAGCAATAGCTGGTCCAGGGTGGCCTTCCTCTGTTAAAAGAAACAGGAATTTGTTTAACTTGAACTATGAGTTTTTCTTATAATTCAAAAAAAATATTTAAATAATCCAATCACTATCTCACCAGCATGGGACTGAGGATCATCATGAAGTGCATCAGTATAAGCAATAATCTGATCAAGAAGCCTGAGAACTCTCGCTTCCCGACGACCTCTCCTGTCATCCCCATGGCACAGGACCATGTTTCTCAATGCCTGGGCAGCTCTCTCACGAACCACACTACTTTCACCACTGGAATGAACCAACTGGACGAGAAGTGACAGGCATCCTGAGTGAACATTAATTATTAACAACAGTAACAATAATTGTAGATAATTGAGTTTCATAATCCAAGTAATAAGTACCTGATTGCCTCATAGCCCTACAGCTGTCAGGAGAACTGCTCATGGCCAGAAGGGTAGAAGTCATCTCGGCTCTGTCGTGGGTGCCGAGCATAGACAACAAGTTGTACACTATTTCTACCTTAGTCCCGAGCTGCTCGCTGCTGTAGCTGTAACTATAGCTCAGGCCTCCATCGCAAGTTCCCTAAGCAAAATAGGAATAAATGCTAAACATCCACAGCTAAACAAATTTCAAACTTTATTATTTTATTAGCTATGTATGTGCACATTTAGTTAAAATGCTTTTTATATTTCATCACACTGATGTATACTGCTGCACAAGAGCATCTGATTTTATAAATATCAAAATAAACTTTCACTATGAATATTACTTTTTCATTCACACAAAAATAATTAAAAACAACATTATTAATAAATATTTCAAAATCTATCAGGAATTTATGAAATAACTCAAGTCTTTTAAAAAGGAAGATTTTAATTTATCTATATCTGTCTTATTCACATAATAAATAAAAACGCCAAAATTAAAACAATTTTAAAGGATTAACAAATGATGGAAGCAAAATTCATTTTTAGTGAAATTATAAATTAAAATTTTACTCTTAAAACTGATGGCTAAATAAGATAAAAATTCAGTAAATATATAAAAAATATAATAATCAGTTATAGATGCCACATTAAATTCCAGATTTAAAAGTAAAATAAATTTAAGTCAATACAAAAGCAATTTAATGATTGGAAACTTAAATATAAATTAGTAATTAGAGGATAGACATCACTTTGAGGAGTAAATAATTTAAGCAAGTCTTTTAAATGATTATTTGTTTCAAGTTTAAAACTTCATCCAAGGCATAAAAATTGTATGTGAAAACACCAAGGCTTAAAAAAATGCTTTTGTATTACTTATTTCTATTATAAACTAACTCAGTTACACTAAAAATATGAATATACAAAATTAAGAAATGTTAAATTTAATGTAAGAAACTCATATTTACTTTTCTTTCACATAAAAACTAAGAAAAGAAAGCCAGTAGTTGACTGTAGTTTAACAAGCGATTAGAAGAGACTGTGAAATATGATAAAACCAATGAATGATTAATCTTTATCAAGGAAGCAATTAAAATGATGAACTGATAAGTGACAAATCTATTATTAGATAAACCTCCTATTTGAGAAATAAAATAAAATAAAATAATTATTTTCATAATATAAAAATAGTTCTGATTGTCAGAGCTACATCTACATTTATCAAGTGACAAATTTCTTATTGGTTGGACAAATCTAGTAAGGAGAAATACTAGATGAACATCTGACTGTGTTAAAGAAGTTAGTATCTCTAACATTCAACTTCAAAAACATAGATTTCAGGGACAAAAGAGAATTTTTGTTATGAAGTCTTCAGGAATAAGGCAGATTCCAAGAGTTAAATAAATAAGTAATGGTGCTGTTAAAAACTGAAATTGAAATATGAAGAATTATATTTGATAGGGCTATAATGATTCAATTTATTATTTTAACTACCCATCTTAGAAAAAAAAAAAAAAAAAAAAGGGAGTTTCAATATTCATTACTTTGACCACAATGCTGAATCACATTATTTAAATTTTACTTTTCAAAAAATTTTCTGATAAACCTAAAAATCCAATGCAGACACATTACTCCTACTTAACTAAGGTAGGTAATTATTGTATTAATTTAATGTTTAAATGTATAAATTTACAATTCAAAAAATTAAAGTGATACCAGTAGTTCAAATTTCCTTTAACCTAGAAGTTGGTACGGAAAAGCTTGCAAAGCATCTGAAGCTCTGTCAGGAGATTATTGAGGCTTTTTTGTAATAATTTTGTTATATATATATATATATATCAGATATTATATTTCTACTTTTAGAAACAAAAAAAAAAATTGTTTAAAAATAAGACTATTTCTTTAGAAAATTGATATACAAAGGGAATTTTTATTGAACTTTGCAAGTTCATTACACCAATTAAAATTGATAAATTTTTTATAAATTGAAATTTTAAAAATAAACATTATATTTCAACTGTAAGATCCTGATAACTAAGCCTTGAGTTTCTAAACTAATTGCAAATATTTAGCCAATTCAAGAATCATAAGGACAGAAAATCACAAGTCCTAAGACAAAATTCAGCACATCTCACATCAACAGTTCAATGAGACATCAAACAGAAAAGATCATCACTCCTAAGCATTCAAACAAATCTCTTCGTACATGAGATCTTTGTGATTTTCTGTAATCATAACAATAATGCTTGAACTATTGAAATGTTGGCTGGTGAGTTGTTTGGCAGGATTTTGGAGACTCGAGGCTTAAAGATTGAAATCTTTCAATTGTATTTTAACAATAACTTTGTGACTCTTATAGAGCTTTAGCTGGTTTAAATTACATTTAAAAATGAACCAATATTTTTTAACGTTTTAACAAGACATTCATAAACCTTCTCAAAGGAAAAGTAAACGAAAAGAGATGTTATTTGTTCAGAATTAAAAAGTGATTGCTAGATTTGGTTAACATAATTAATGCAAATCAAAATTTTTATATCATGCAACTGAAATTTAGAATATAGAAGGTAAAAATGCTTAGCTTTCTACTAAGACCTTAACTGCTATCAAAAATCTACAAAAGACAGACAAACTTATCTTTAAGGCCTGAAAGAGCTTCCAAGCTTCAAACAAGTTGAAAAATTTGGCATTTGCTGTTTCTAGAATTCTTGGCTTGACATGCAAGTGTGAACAATCCTCTAATCCGAACATTATTAAAAATTAATTAAGAAACCAAATAGTCGATGAGAACCTGGTTTCTATAAATTTTTTAAAGAAAATACGAGCATGATGTTCTCACTAATTAAAATGAACAACTGCTTACTTATGAATTATTATTAACTAAAATCATAATGATATGTAACAATGTATTGGTTATTTAATATATTACATTAAAAAAGTAGTTATTAAAAGATAATTATGGTTCTTAAGTTTGCTAACCATTGCTCTAATGTAAGTAAGTGAATTTATTATAGTAAACATTTTCATGAAACAGAATGACTATCCCTGTTCAAGTATAGGTTTTTTTCAGTGTTTCTGAATAATTACAATATACAAGGAAAAAATTCACATATTTATTTTATGCCTTCAAGGCCTCTATAATTAATAATAGATAAATCAATTGCTGCCAAGATAATAACTACAAGGAAAATCAAGCAGAACTTTTCAAAACATTAATTTTGATTTTCTATAACAGGTCACAACTTTAATATTAATTTTTTTATTAATATTATTTCATAGGTTTGTCACCACAATAATAATAATAATTTGCTTATTTATTTATGTGGCCACCTTCTTATAAATAAAGTTCGTATCCATTATTGTCTCAACACTTTATTTTTCACCAGTCCAACGTTTCGGTCATTCTAGCCATTCTCAATGACATCTTCAATATAATTTCTTCCTCACATTAATTTAATGTTTCTTTTGCAGGCTATTCTGCCCAGGTCATTTTCTTTATTATAAGTTAAAAGCCTATTTTTTAAAAATTTAAAATCATTAACATTTAATTTTCTTATATAAGATTATCAACAATTAATACACCACCATATAACAACACCGAAACGCTGGACTGGTGAAAAATAAAGTGTTGAGACAATAATGGATACGAATTTTTGATTTATTTAACAAATAAGCTAATTCAATTTACCTGTTTTGAATTGACAGTCGATGTGCTGTGGCACATTGGGTTTTGGTTGATAAGTTTCATTCCCCTATCATTGCCCTGTGAGAAAAAATCAATTAATTATTCAATTTTTATAATCATACACACTTTAATGCAGATATTTAAAAACCAACTTACAAGAGTGTTTGAGGATGTTTCTTCCTGTTCTTTCGCTTCGGGTGAGGCCCCTTGCTCTTTTGTCCACCGCATCCCAACATCCTAAAGTAACATTCATAATTAATTTTTAAATATAGTAATTAAAAATATAAATAAAATACAAAATTAAAAAAACATTAAGCTTTTAAGTTCACTCTAACTTAAAATCTTGTGCTAACTAATAATAAATACATATACTAGATTTTAGTAAAACCTAGGACCCACTGCGACATTAAAGAGTTGAGAATAATTAAAATTTAATTAATAAAAAAAAATCAGTCAAGTTGATAGATCTATTACAATTAGAGGTGGCTTGAAATAGTTTTGGAAGACTAAGTTTTCCGTTGCCGTATTTAACCCCAGATTTAAGTCAGGTATTCTTTTTATTAAGAGGCACAAAGAACTGGGAAAGTGTTAGTCAAACCAGAATCCCTATCTTCATGAATAGAAATTGTAATAAAATAAAAGTCTTAAGTAAGGATTTAAACCAGGTCCATCCAGTCTAAGAAGCCAGTGTTTCATCCAATAGGTTACCCAACTCCTTAGAAAAATAAACTTTTGAACACAAGGATTAGAAATTTTCATGATCATTTTTCATTTCTATAAAAGGAAATTTTATTTTTTGTCTAGAAGCCAGTACTGTATAATTTTTTCTTGCATCATTGTTAATCTATAGTTAGTTGTTACTAAATCAAAAAAAGTTATTTCACTAAAGAAAGCTAGACGGCCATGGAGATATCACAAATTTGTATACATTAATATAAATAATTTAAAAATATAAGAACATCTTTTCTTGAGACATTCCACTGATGACTACTACTTTTCATAAGGTGAAGTATAAGTATCATCAAGAATGAGACTAAATGATTAAGATTTATTTAATATAACTTAAGATATAAATCTGGATTGTGGACAAGAGCCATTTTTAATTGGTTTGTAATAAGTCAGAAAGGGAAATCTAATGTTAAAATGAAATAAAAACAAGGAACTTCTAAGCACAACAAAATTAAATGTTCTCTAAATAAACATTGGACAATTTGCTATAGTTTGACAAACAAGTATGAAATATATATGTATGTATGAATATTTTATTTTATTATTTTTTATTTTCTTTTATATCCATAATTATTTGTTTTATTTATTGAAAGAATTTCTCTCTTTATTCAACTATACACAATTTTATTTCTTGGAAGATTATCTGCAATCTTTATCTATTAAATTTTGTTCAGGATAGTTTTGTTCATACTTATAGATTCTTATTTATTTATTTTTTTCATATGAGTGGGTGAGATGTACAGGGCAAAATAGAAAGCAAAAATAAATCTTATTTTCAAAATTGTCGCTTCTACTCTCCGGTTTCTCACACTCATATGCTATGAATGTATATGATTTTATACTTATTTTAGAATGCGTTTAGGTCAGAATTGTTTTTCTTTTTGTTGCTAAATGTTATTTATAATGGGCAGAGAATGTCTTAAGTTTTTTTTTCTGATTCTAAAATTATATTAAAAATTTAGATCTGGGTTTGTAAAAACTATTAGGACAAGAAAAAATGAGTAAGTCAATTATATATAAATATATTATATAGATTCCAGCCTCTGGGGCCTGTAATAAAATGAATTAGATTTTTTTTTAAAAATAGCTGAAAAGAAAACAGATTTTACTATCTTCCTGCTTTTTTATTTTATTATATTTTTAAATTTTACATGTTTTTTATAGTTTTTCTAACCGTTGTTTCCTTGCATTTAATTTGTCTTACTCATATTCATTGTTTTGAAAATCTTATAATAATAATAACTTTAGAATGATAATTATACTTTTGAAAATGCTTTAATGAATGAATTTTTTATGAACCACTTAATGCATAGAGGGTATAGACCCTTCCTCTTTAAAACTTTTTCTTAATTCTATTAGTAATAGCAAATAGAAAAACAATTTTTGTCTATTAATCAATGAATAAAATAAACTACCTTTCTTTAAGGTTAATATGATGAAATGTGCAAGAGAAGAGAAATTACTAACAAATACATGTAACAAGATGTTCCCATTACGAAATATGAATGAATTGGTCAAGTCATATTACTGGAGGTTGAATTTAGAATCTTCAATGAAAACATGTTACCATTTGACTGATGAATTAAGAAATAGTATGTAATAATCACGATTTTTCGATTAAATTTTCATTAACATAAAACAGATAAATCTGAACTATTGGAAATGTTTAGAAGAGCAGCATTAAATTGTGAGTAAACAAAGATTTATAAAAACCTATAACTACTGAAGAAACATTGAAATCCTCATTAATATGATTATATTTAACAATTTATTAAATAAAACTTTCTAGCTTGAGGCAAGAGAAAATCATTCAAACAATTAACACATATGAGGATCAATGTCAAGAAATACAACACAAGCATCAGGTTTTTTTTTTATTATTGCTTAAAAATTTTTATGATTTGATTCAAACACCAATATAAGATGTTTTTATTTTTTACATTAAGTATTGCTTAATATCTATTGCTTTAATAGATTTAGTAGTTCCAAACCATGCCACTCCAAAATAAGCATACATACAAACTAACATGTTCTGAAGGATTAGTTTAATGGTTAATATCAAAATAATAGTGTGTATTTTGATACATATTCTTTAACTGGTACAAACATGGGCCTTTCAGTTGAGGTTACTATTAACTCCATAAAATTAGTCTTTATATTTTCAATATTAATTCGATAACAATTTAGCATTAAATAAATGGTTAAGAAAAAAATGTTAATTTTAGTAAACTGTTACGTTTTTATATTTCTACCCTACTTATGCAAAATAAAAAGGTAAGATTCATACAATGAAAAATTTTAATTTATTATTATATTAAGTATTTTTTTATGAAAATGGTAGAAATTGGAGATAGTCATTCTGTTAACTGAAAGGCTAATGTTTATAGCTATGTTTTAATAAGGCTCAGTAAAAAATGCAAACAATCAATTATCTGCTATAATAGGTAAAATTATCAGGAGTTTACTGTAATACTATTCCCAAGTAAAGTGAGAGGGAAAGTATCAGTTTGTGTCGATCCTCTCTCGTTCCTCTGATAGTATTACAGAAAAAAAAATAAAATAAAAATATCACACATATTAAATTATTGAAGTCCAATAATAAGATTCCACAATAAAAACGGAGGAAAAGTATTTTCAAACTCCTCACTGATATTGTGTCCCAAA
The DNA here is from genome assembly GCF_000696795.3 of Halyomorpha halys. Classification (NCBI taxonomy): domain Eukaryota; kingdom Metazoa; phylum Arthropoda; class Insecta; order Hemiptera; family Pentatomidae; genus Halyomorpha; species Halyomorpha halys. Next base: position 772,574 of record NW_027104776.1, read on the forward strand.
TGTAATTTACACAAATAAATAAAATAAATAGAATGTCCAGTACATTTGACGAAATATTTTATGGTTGAATACTCTGAAAGCATCACACAAAAAAAGAATTAAATTAAAAAACTCACTTCATTAAAGAGTTTCTGGAAGTGGTAATTTTTATTTTTAATGCATAGACTGAAAATTTTAAAATAGAAATCGTAAAACTAATTTTATATTTTCAAAATAAATTGCTTCATTTTTCCTTGAAGACTTGACTATAAAACTACTATGATTAAAAAAGATATATATTTTTCATTAAATTTCAACTTTATGGGAATCTGAAAGCGAGAGATTTCCTCCCTAACACTGTTATGCTGACACTGGATCTTTCAGATCTACAAAATAGTTTATGATAGATATCTGGATTCCCAAAAGCCGCTCGGGTAGAGTATACACTTGACTCAGGGAGCTAAAGCTGATAAGTTTTAGGACCCTCGCCAAACAAAAACCTGTCCTGTATGGAAACGCCTTAATCACTAGTATTCGTGTGGTACTGCATTTGGAATTAAGAGAAGACTTTTGGCCATTAGTTCAAAACAAAATCTTGTATTTTTAAACAATAGATAAGCAAAAATAATCAGAGGTCATGATTTTTAATAGTTCAAAGGATCATAACAGTTAGGTATAGTTTCTTTTACTAGTTTTAAAAATATTTTTTATAAATTTTGGGAGAATAAATACTATAAAATATAATCTTTCAGAAATGAATACTGAATCTTATGAGACCCTCAAAAATCTAGTAGTAGTCATGGGACTGATGCGCCAGCCTAAGAGTATTAGAATTGTTGGATCAAGTGATGAATTGTTAATCAGTAATTAAAAAATTAATATTATTGTGTATATAAATGAAATATATTTTTGTAGAATATCAAATGTAAGAAACACAGAAAAACTTGGATTTGAATTTTTTCATGATCGGAACATTTTCCCATACTACATATTTCATAACAGTTCAGTTGTAGCAATGGCGGTTGATGATCAGTCTGGACAACCTCTATATATATATATAGGTTTTGTATATATATCGCGACCAATTCTGTTACCTCAAAAAACGCAGATAAACAAAAAAATGTAGAAAACATTATTTCGTAAAATATAAGTTCTCTTGAATAAATCTATAAAAGCTTTTTTTTATTTATATAATTTATTTTTTACTCCAATACTGTTGGATTACAAACTATAGTAATGTGAACACCAGCTTAAAATTATTCATTCAAAGTAGTCAAACAGAATCGTTAGAATAAAAAGTCAACAAAATAGTTCGCTACCTATTACTACATTATTACATGCAAAATAAAAATAACAAGACCTGATATTAAATTGTATCGGTACTAAATTAAACTGCAACAAAGTGGTTTTGATTTCATCACAGAAATAAGAAAAACAAAAACAAAAAATGAAACCGGGTTAAGGGGATTTTTAAAATGAGAGAGCACCTAAATACATCATAATCAAAAGAGAAGCTAGATCTACTCTGTGCCAGAAGTCTAATTATGAGGTATATACAATTTACTTACCATTGCAAAACAACAGAATACATCAAGGAAGTCACAGATAATTCACCACATTGCTTTGGATAGGTACTAAAAGAAAACAGTTCTAATCCAATTTACATGCTCAAAATAAAAATAAAATAAATTAATCTTTTAATAGCTTTTAGAAGACGGAAAGAATATTAATTTGAAAACAACTGTGTTATTATTTTTTTCCTTCTAAATTTCATTTGCTCAATTACCTTGTTAATATTGATGTAATTTACAAGGTTGATGTTATTCTTCCTTCCTGTCGATTGCTGATGCCTATTTGATCTTCTAAATGGAAATTTATAATTAAATATATGCCAACAACAATCTCAAAGAAAAGGAAATTAAATAAATGTAACAAACACATTTTTTGCTGAACATAATTTATTGTTTTTGGAATGACAGTCGATTGACAATAGGAACGTAAATTTAAATCAGGTATATTTTAAAAATTAATAACTAAATAAAATATATACCAAATGGAACAAAATGACACATTCTTTCATCAAAGTCAAAAAGCATCTTTAATATCATTCAACTGCCTGATTGCGAGATCAACAGGTAAATTAAACTGAAACTGATTCAATTTTTCTAAACTGTGGAAGGTATCTTCAAATCCAGTTTTCACCACATAACTCCAATCTGTAAAGTAAAGTTCTAAAAGAGGCTGACATCGTAATATAAGTTTTAACCAGGGAACGAGGAGCTTTGAGTTCAAACCAGCACAGACAAATGCTTTGAACTGAGAATCATAACTGCGTTTATATGGATCATGAGAGGCCATAATATTTCCTATAATACTGAGTAAGCTCTGTTTTGTTGATACGGAGGAGCCACCAATTATATCCAAGTTGAAACTTTGTGATAATTTTCTTGCAGGAGTCGAGTTAAACTGGTCCCCATTCTTCAGATCATAAAATCGCAGTACCAGCTCCCATGCATGCATTTCATATGTAGACGGTGCTTCTTTAGGTTTGAAACACATAGCGAATGGTACAATAGATAAACTACTGTTTATGTTCATTAACCCATGCTGAATCAAATTTTGGATCCCAACTGCTAATTGTTTTCTAACAACAGTAGCGAGCTTGCTAGTGTACTGAACTGAATTTTCCGAATCCGAAACATAATCACTGTCTACACAAGTTTCAGGCTCTTTTGCAAGTTCTATGACTCTTTCAATAGCCATTTCTAAATGTGCTCTCAAATCACCCCAATGTTTAGTTTTCATGGTCTTCTTAGGAGAATTTCTCCTGAACTTCTTATTAGAATGGAACTGTGTAGATGCAAAGATCTGTAAAAGAGCCGCTATCCTCCTCATAGTGTTTAACATCTTCCCCCTCATTTGATCTTGATGAGACTTACTTACATGACGATTACAACCAGCACAAGAGCAATGACATTTGTGCCCGCTCGAACCTGAATCACTTTGTAGAAATTGGACAAACATTTCAAGATCGGCAATTTGAGTCTTCAACTGACCCACAAGCTGTTCTTTCATTTTCAAAGGATTGATAATCTGACTGACAGCTCTGTCGATGTATGATTTCAATTCTTCAACAGACATTCTCTCGATTTCATTCAAATCAAAATTTAGTTGACCTTTAAGTTGATCAATGATGACCTTTTGCTTCTCGAGAACAATGTTCTGAGGGAGCCCCCCATCTCCTGACTCCCAGGCATAAGATTCGAGATCAGCAAGCTGTTGTTTAAGCTGTCCAATAAGTTCGGCTTGTTTCATCCTCTGCTCAGTCAAAGTATCTTCAAGTTCTCTTTCACTAGGACAAAGTCTCAGCCGACAAGCACTGTTTTCCATCTGGGGAATGCCCCGAAAAGCGAATTCTTCTAAACTCTTCAACAGCGCTTCTTTTTGTTCTAATGGTGCTTCTACTATTTGGCGCAATCTAAACTGGACTTGAGCGAAATGTGTTGTCAAAGCTATCAGGGATGAATTCATCAATTCATACTGTTCCTCCAAATGTCTCAGCCTCTCCTCTTCGAGGGATTGTGTCGGAGAGTCCATGTCTTCTCTGTATATATCACAATTCTTCAACATATTGAAGCTGTCTTCCTTAACACCTTCCATTTCATTCATAACTTAACCACTGAATGGACTTCAGCTGCAAAAGTGACATATTCATTAATATGAAGATATTTCTGACAGTAAAAGTGTAATAAGTGATTCATTAATGCCCACTCATATTCCATTTCGTTAAATGTTGAAAAAAATTACAGTCACCAAAAGAGAAGCTTTACATGGTTAAAAGATTATTTCATTTCATGGCAACGTCACACATAAATCCGCAATTGGGTAACAATCCTTGAAAAACGGGGGCGAGAAATTGAACAAGGACGGTGCATTTATCAAGCCTTTGCATTGAATAAAACGGCAAATAAATAAAAAATCACCGCACTGAACGGACATCACATGTTCTAAATGTTACCGAAAAAAAATTTCAAGTGCAATAGGAGAGGGTGGCATATGGTTCCGAGCGGAATCGATTTCTGACGTCACGCCAAGTCACCCACGCACTGATAGCAGCTCCCTCCCCCTCCTCCCATGATAACAAACTTGACAAGTTAACTATGTAAACAAAAACTCGATAAAAAACAATTTTTATTCAACTTTTCACGAAATGGGATATTTCAGCTGTTTTATAGAATCAAAAAATAGTTAAATAACTAAGTGAATTTTAATGATTTTAAAATAACTTGCCTGGGCATGGGAATGCGTTTTAAAAGCAAATTGTTCAATATTAAATGGAAAGCAATAAAACAAATGAAAGAAGCCAGGCTAGGCAACAACTGAAATTAACAATACTGCGCTTAACTAATTCTAAAAGCGACGTATTGACCGACAAAGGCAGCACCTCCGCTCGAACCCCATTGGCCTAGAGAATTATCGTCTCATTCCTTCCACAGTATTATCTACAACAATAGCTAATTATGGAAGGAGGCGTACCGAAATTAAGCACACGTACACTTCGTGACACAAATTATCTAAATATATATATTTTTACAAGTATTAAACACAAAACAAATACGTAACGATATACAAGTCCTTACTTATTATTGTTCATCTCGATGAGATTGTTGTTGGCAGATTTAATCCTTTGATAGTCCATCATCGTCTGATATTTGAAAAATACCACGGAATTTAAATGGAATGTTTTAAAAAAACTAATTCCTTCATTGGGGTAAGTAATAAATTAAATCAGACAACGAAGTGTCATAATAGCAAATCATGACACTGATTATCATGGATCGGATGTCATAAATCTAATGTATTATACTTTAAGATAAATGGGTAAAAAACTAAAATAAAAGAAATAAAATCAATAAAGGCTCTAATGCGCAAAAACCCTAATAAATATATAGTAAATTAGCAAAATTGAAGTGAAAATACGCCAATAAAAGAAAATAAACTGTAATATAAGCGTTGAGTGCTGAAGAGAGAATGTATTGCTGGAAAGCCTCAAGTGCTACTGTCAGGCGCAGCCTCCCACTCCACTGCTCTCTCGTCGTTACCCCTACAGTATTTTTAGCGAAATACTCTACATCTAAACTGCATTTCACCCCTAACCATCTGGGATCATATTATGTCAAATCCATAAATCATTAATCGTCAAGTGACTGAAAATAATTCGGCGTAACAAGTGCGTAGTAACTGAAGAGGAAAAAATAATGTAATACCTATTTTCCATTATTTATAACTGTTCATATATTTAAAACAATCCTCAGGCCACTGCTGATGTAGGGCTGTGAAGTCTGGGGAGCGGCATCCTTCACGAAAAGGAAAAAAACTACAATCTTTTCAAAATAAAGTCCTAAGAATCTCAGTTAATCCTCCTTGGTACATAAGAAATACCCAATTGCATCGCGAATTACAAATGAAGTCAATAGAGGATTATATCAAAAAACGGTTCATGAAGTTCCACTCCCACTTGCCGACAGTTAAAGGAGCAGTGACCTACAACCTGGGAAACCCAACCTCAACCCGAAGACTACTGCAGGACATTCTTTTATAAATTTTTAATTAATATAAAATTAATTCATAGTCACACTACCTCTATTTACTTATTATTATTTTTTCTTTTCCCTTTTTCAAATTAACTTGTTTCTTTTTACTATTAGAAGACTTGTTTTATTTATTTTTATTGAATTGTTTCAAAAGAATTGTTTGTTTTATTTAAGTGTACCAATATCATTATTTTTTGTTATTAATTTTACTTTTCTCTTTTATTAAGAAGCATTATCGATTTATTTTATTATTATTTTTTTCTTTTAGTAAGAACATTTTATATAGTTAGGGGTGTCATTTTTATGACTATACCCCCTCATAATCAATTGTTAAAAAATATATATAATACAAGTTATATCAACCGTGTAAGGCCCACCAGACCGATCTGGTATGAAAATTAAAATAAAATAAAAAATCCATTATTTATATTTATGAGTTATACATAGTTGACCGTAGATTAATATTTAGAGAAGATGGTCGGGGGGTACAGTCAGCAAAAAAAAAATTATTCGTGGCGACGTTTTGACCTGGGTTTCAGGTCTTCATGAGGGCTATAAAACAAAGGTAACAACCATCATTTAGAGAAACAAAAAATTTAAAAGAAATAATAAGTAATATGAAATAATAAACAATAAATATGAACAATATGAAAGTATCAATATGTTGATTTAAATCGTTTTATAGTTGTTTAGACACTACTTACATATCTTCTTACCTATATAATATTATATTTCATCTTTCATTTTTATCAATCAACTATTTTCTATTATTCAATTCATTGTTATGTATACTTTCAAATTTGTTAGTTTTAATGAATTTAATTTAATGTTTTTCAGAATGATGGTTGTTAGCTCTTTTTGCTTTATAGCCCTGATGAAGACCTGAAAACGTCGGCTCGAATAAACAATTTTTTTTTTATTTGTTTTTTTGCTGACCACTCCGACCATCTTCTCCCACTTATTTTTATGTTTATAATTTAAATATTTATATTAATAATCTATAAGGAACAGTTCTTGCTCCACTACTGTACATTACATACACTCACGACATTCCTAGCGATCCTAAAATCCTATGCAGATGACATAGCAATCTTATTGAGACATACAAATTCAATATTCATCTCACAGACCCCAGTCTGGAATACCAGAATAAATCACGAAACATTAGCTTTGCTCTTCTACGCTAAATAGGTTTTCTGGTATTTATTAACAGATTCTGCAGGAGGATTCTTCCATCTGATATTTTATCGAAGAATGAATGACATGGTATCCAAATATTAGAAACCCTATACTAAATACTTGGGTTTTTTTTTTAATTATTAGAGATAGTTGACCGTGGATGACTTGTTCGAGAAGATGGTTGGGGGTGCGGTCAAGTTGATATAACTTATTTAATTGTGCCAACGTTTCGGCTTGAGTTTCTAGCCTTCATCAGGGCAAAGAACAAAACAAGATAAGAAGTATAGAAAATAAAAAATAAAATATAAACAGAATAGAATTAATAAAATGAAGTGGAAAATATAATGTATACATAGGTGATTGAACAAGTAGGTAAAATAACATAATTAAGGAAATAAAATAAAAATAAAAATGAAGTTATATATTGCAAAGAAGTATGAATATATTAGTTATTACTAATTTAAAAATTGAAATATGGAAAGAAAAAGAAAATTGAAAGAAAAAAAGTTTTTTTTATGTTCTTTTTTTTTCAAAATTAATACTCAGGCAGAAATAAAACACATAACTTACTAACTGATACCTTTGGATCTATGCATTACAGCTAAAAAAGGATTATATTTAAGCAAATTTTAAATCTTTCAAAACAATAATAACTCAGAATATCAGAAATATAACTTTACCTACCGATTTTCTTATGTATCTCTAAATGTACACATATTTTACCACAACAGGCTATTCCATGGACCAATTTATAATACAAGGATATATTAACACACTAAATATTACGCCAGGTGGTGTCTCTCCCTCAGATCTATCGTGTCATTCCCAGAGTCATACTATCCCATTTACTGGTTGTAATTAAAATTTATTGAAAGTAGTGAATAAAGATTTAAAATAAAAAAAATAAATATATAAAGCATAGTACTATACTACACACCATTGTTCGCTTTAAATTTATTTAATTCAAACATGAATCGTTAAGAAATTTTCTTTGGCAGAGTCCATAAATCTCGAGAATGAGGTATTGAATTCACAGCCAGAAAAATAAATAAAATTAAAAAATGCATACATAATTAATAGTGCGAAGGATACATAAATCGTAGGACCGCAAAACAAAAAGATATTTCTTCTCTCTTTTTTAAATGGACCTCTGAAATTCCACCTCATTTTATCACAATATTTTTTTTTTAAATTCAAAACATTACAGATTTTTAGCTCATTATATTATGAACATTACACATTCTTAGCTCTATTATGAATTGCGCAGTACGATTTATTTTCGTGATCACCAGAAATAGGCACATAACCCAGTATATACGCTGAAGTTGCTCTGATGCCAGTATATCCTAGCTTCCTTTCTATTCCAAGTAATTAGTACTCAGTGCCCCTCCAATATCCCAGAAAACCTGCAATTCAAATTCTTAGTCCAATCCCGTACTACTAAGTCACGTTTATCTGACATCCACCACACCGAACTGCTGGGTTTGATAAATCATTTTTTACCTGGGCCACTTATCACTGGAATTCCATTTCCTCTAACATACGTCATGTACCAGCCCTTCCCTCGTTTAAAACCCTTCTATTCAACTACCTTTTATATCACCAATCTAATCCAATATTATAATAGACCAGATACCTTGTGACTACCTTTTTGTTTTGTTTTTTATTCATTTAGTAAGTTAGTTTTTAATTTATAATTTTTTTTCTTCTCTGTATTTAAAATTATTTAAATACAAATTTAATATAAGTTGTAATAAAATGTGGCCATACTGTTTTTGGCCAATAAATGTTATTGTAAAATTGAAATTACCTTTGTAATTGTTCTAGAGGGTCCTAGTCCCAGAATAATAAACTATATTTCATTATTACTAATATTTGAAGTAAATAACACAGTTTGACACAACACAATAAAAAAATAAATAAATTAAACTATTATGTTTTTAATTGTTTTTATAATCAGACAAGAGTATTTTAATATCCCTATTATTTGAATTTATAACAATTGCACTTATACACACGCAAAGATAACAGGACTTAATAGAAGAAAAAGAAATATATAAAATCGAATATGCGTAAAAAATAAAGTATGCTAAAATCAATTTATATGGATTTGAGTTGACCCTTATTCTAAAGAATCCAAATATAGAATCCATGGGATAAAATAAGGATTCCATCGAGGAAGGAAGGAAGGAGACGTAGTGTAAATAAACCTAACAGCTTACATACAAACAGTCCACTCTAAACAAGAAAGTCCAAAAATTCAGCGTTTAAAATAGTTTACTTTAAACCATATCGCTCATTGATGCCACAGCTCCATAACCCGAAATACGATTTTTGCATGTCTGTGAAACTACAGAAAGAAACATCAAAAAAAATTTTTTTTTATTATTTTATAATTTTATAATTATCATGTTTGATGTAACCATTCCCTACCTTCAGGAATTTCATTTTAATTTTTTTTTTTTTTTTTTTTGCGTCTTAAGAACTCATTATTGAAGAATGATTCGATAAGCGAAGTTGCAATACAAGTTATTATACATGAGAGAGTTAAAGTCAGAGAAACAAGTCTTTTTACTAATATAATTGTGATTACTTCATAAGCCCCACCTTCTTGCGTTGAACCATGGTGATATAACTTCGAATAAAGGCAATTGTGAAGTAAAATTGTATATATTTAATTTTTTAAAAATTAATTTAAACATCAGAAAATGACAGATTACTGTACAAGTCAATGAACATAATTTTTGAATTGAATAAACAACAGCCTACAGATCAAATAATTAATCAGATTATCATCAAGTTTTCCCTTCTACAATGAATTTCTGCACTTCCATAAAATTGTTGAAAATGCTACAATCCGACCTCATATATATCGCAGAAAGATCGGATTTTTGGAATATATATAATTGTTTAATATATATAGTTATGTATTATAAATATTATTATTACTATATAACTTATATATTATATAAGTTAATAGAAGTGAAATAGGAGCCATTCTAATTCTATAATAAACAATGGCTGTACCAAAGATTTAAGAAATCTTCCTTTACTAATGTTACAATGAACAAACAATATTTATGGCCACGTTTTATGCATCTTGCTTAGAAGGTGAACAGAAGACATGCATGAGAATAAGATTCATGTTATTGATTTTACAAAACAATAAAACAAAACAAGAGCTAAAAATTAAACAAAAAGATTATACTGTAAGAATCTAAATTAGCGGAGTGGAATGAGAATCTGAAAAAATCTAAGCGTCGAAAATGGAATTTTTTTTCAACCATGTTGAATTTTTTCAAAAAATATATAGTGTGAAGTTAAAAATTGGTAACAATATCCATGGTACTTGCCAAAATCAATTAAAAAAATGTTGATCTCTCCTATATTTGTATGTATTTCCTAGCTTCCTTTCTATTCCAAGTAATTAGTACTCAACGCCCCTCCTATATCCTAGAAAACCTGCAATTCAAATTCTAAATCCAATCCTGTACTACCAGGTCCCGTTTATCTTACATCTACCCTTCACTTCACTAAACTGCTGCGTTTGATAAATTATTCATTACCCGAGCTGAATATCACTGGAACTCTATTCCCTCTAACATACGTCATGGGCCAACCCTTCCCTCGTTTAAAACCCGTATATTTAATTACCTTTTACTTCACCAAACATAATCCGATATTATAATAGTACAGATGTACCTTTAAGGCAGTATTATAGAAATATTGCCTTATAGGTAATATCACGCCGTTTTTCAATTTTAGGTGCTTTTTTAATATTGCTTGATTAAACTATCTTAAAGTCTCCCCTCCTGGTTTTAAGCTAATATTTCAAAAGTGATATATGACCGTCGCTCCCCGGGGGTCTTAGAGAGGCGGGTATGGATTGTCTCACATTTTTATTTTGTTTTTTATGTATATAATCAGTTAGTTTTTTTTTTATCTTATCTAAATCTAAAATTATTTATATACTATTTTAGTATACGTTATAATTAAGTGTGGCCACACGGTTTTTGGCCAATATATGTTCTAAATTAAAATTACCAAATAATTCTCCTAAAGGGATCTAGTCCCACTATAATAAACTATTTTTCATTTCATTTAAACAAAATAACATTTGAGTATTTGAAAAACTGAATCTCTGGAACTATTAAACGTAATTTTACATTACTTTAAAGTAGGTATGGAGAGATAAACAGCTTTAAAGATATTGAGTACTGAGCCATAATTTTGTTATTTATTCTAACTTTTAAAAAACAATAACATAATATTTCTTAGCATAAAATTTTCTTTTAATGGGCGGTACTAAGTATTTTTATTTTATGATTTATTAACGAAGATTTAAAATGGATGCAAGAAATAACCAAAATACTACAATATTTCTTAACATTTAATGTCAAAATTCAAACAACAAACAAAATAAACCTTATCTTTGTGAGAATTAGTTTCAAACAAAAACCTATACATCTTCTATTAACAAATGATCTGATACTTAGACTGAATGCTTAAATATAAATGTAACTTTAAATATGATATAAAGTAAAAAAAAAAAACCTACAGAACTTGAATCAAGCCACCCTTTTTGTTTAATTTTATTGAGTCAGACAAGCAGAGGTCTATCTAAATGAAAGGTTTTAATTTCGTGTCTACTCTCAACAGTTTGGTCCCACCCATTCAGTATTCAAACTTGTAACAATAGGCCTTTAGACCCCAGTAATAACCAATCAACTCACAGGAGAGACAGGTCATGGGTTATATGAAAAATATACTTCAAGTATCATACATACACATATAATACAGTTATATATATAACTAATTGTAATTAATTGATTTGGCAAATCACAGGTTTCATGAGTCACGTTTCCTTTAACGTGATTGAGTTATAAAACAACCGCGTGAATTTCAATCACAAGTATATTATATGATTAATTAACCAAGAATCAATTATAACCATTAAATATTATTTATTTTCATTAATTATTAAATTTCCCGTGTTTAACGAGATTACATTCTTAACATAATCATTTAATATAAAAAAAAAATGCAGATTATTACTGGTATTTATGTAAAGTTGAGTTGATTCTTTATCACCTATCTTATTTAATCTAGCACTGGAATACGTCATTAAAAGTGTGATGAATACTGAAAAGGGTTTAGCTGTGGGTGGTAAAATAGCGGTGCTTGGGTATGCAGATGATTTGGTATTATTGGGTGATGACAAAGAAACTATAGAACTAAATACAACCACGCTAATAAACCCCAGCAAAGAAGTAGGTCTTAAAATAAATACGGATAAAACAAAATAAATAGTTAGCAGTAGAAACGCGAGCAATATCGGTGATATAGATATAGGAAGAAATACGTTTGAACAGGTAGATAAGTTTAAGTATTTAGGTTCTACGGTAACTAGAAAAAAACAAATTAATGAGAAAATAAAAGCTAGAACTAGTGGGAAATGCTTGTTATTTTTCAATTTCGAAACTACTTATCTCTCGCCTTCTATCGAAAAAGTTAAAAATTAGAATTTACAAAACTATTATCCTTCCCACTGTTCTTTATGGATGTGAGACGTGGCCTCTTACACTAAGGAATGAAAAGCCCCTTAAGGTTTTCGAAAATAAAGTATTACGCAAAATATTCGGACCGAAAAAGGATGAATTAACAGGAGAATTTAGAGGATTAGAAAAAGCTGAATTAAGAGACCTACACCCGGTAAATATAATTCAAGTTATAGCATTGCGGCGTATAAGATGGGCGTGTAAGGTTGTAGGGCTTAGCAACGAGCGGATCCCTAAACTGTTAATAAACACTGAACCAACGGGTAAACGTCCGAGGTGCAGACCGATACGTAGATGGGAGGATTGAGTTAAAACTGATTTAGAGGAATTGGGTTTGGAGGGGCATCACTGGAAGGAGTTATGAGGAGGGGGTTTGGTGGTATCGGCATCGAACCTAAGGGTTCGTTAGGCCTTTATTATATTATTATTTATGCAAAGTTAAACTAGAGGGGCGTATCTTATGAAATATTTAATATTTTAACGCGTTTAAACCAGCTCTGAAAATTTGCTAATTGATTAGAATAATTAAATACTACAGCAAAGTAAAAAAAAAGATAATGAATTCAGTGAATCATGTTGTTGTGTAATACGTCTTACGACACTTTACAGAACTGAATAGAGAAGAGCTTCTACTTTTATTTTTTGTCTCTTAATGACAGATGACCTTCCAAGATCTTTTTCATTCCAGTACCCCGTACTGCGTTTTAACTTTACCAACATCATACTTCTGCTCTCTAACGTAGCTTATATTTCCAAAAAAGAAAAAAAAAATTCAAAAATAGTTAGGAACTTCAGTTCAACCGTTAGATAGAGTAATTTTTTTTTTAACTTTAAAAGTAAAAAAGAAAAGATAAGTTTAAGTAACGCCTAAACAAATATATTTAACAATATTCAATAAATTATTAATTAAACAATTGATATAACTGAAGTTTCTTTTATGAGAAAAATGCTTGATTGTGCAATAATTGCGCAAATATAATCTGATACTAGAAAGCACAGCATAATCAGTCTGTTATTAGATATAATATAATTACGTTTTAATTGTTTTCAATTTCTTTTATAATTTATTGCTCTTCCTTTTTTTACTCATTACAACTAAATATCTCAATATAGTGTTATTTTTTTAGGTAAGCGATATATTTTTCCTTCCTTATTTTTTGTTTAATTCTTGATCATGTCTATGCTATCCTCTCTTATTCATCTTATAATTCTCTCTTCCAGTAACTAATCACATATATTTAATTAATTAAAAAAGTTTTATTTCAATTTATAAAGACTAATCAAATGTTGAAACTCTTACGTCTAAAGAGTCTACACATATAAAAAGAAATGAAGATAACATAAATGAAAATGTATATATTAGTAATTATATATACAAATAGTAATTAATTATAATAAAATAGTAATAAGTTAAAACAAAAATAAATAAGTTAAAAAAACGTAATTGACTTAAAAATAAGTAAATAAGGTAAAAATAAATTTGTAAAAAATTATAATTAAATCTTTTTTACTATTATATTTGTGATCTTAAAATATATTATTTGTAATATCAAAAATATTACAGATTTAAACTTTTAAATTTTTTTAAAAGAAGCTTTATATCGTTAACAAGAACCTGTTGAACTTGATTCACTCATGATAAAATTCATTTAAATGCTTTTTAAATAAATTGTATATTACAGAAATAAAATTTATGTTTTTAGGAAATGATGGCTCAGCACGTTGGGGCAAAGGTCCAGTGCTTGGTTCAGAAGGTTGTGGGTTCGATTTCCATAAGATCAGTCAATATTTACTCTACAGCAGTCACGAGGAATAAATCATGATATTCCTACAACGGACAATTTCCTCAATCAAGGACTTGAACCAAAATAAAAAACTTTTTTTTTACGTTTTATCTCCTAAACATCATTTTTTAAAATATAAATATTATTATTATACTCGAAAAATTAAGATCAATGAACGTATACTGGAAAATAAATGAAACATAATAAAGAAAGTAAAATTGGACTCTAATATACATTGTCTTTTGTGGGTTAGTCTGTCTAATTATATAATTTAAAAATATCTTAAGATACAATTTTTATGCCTAGTAATTTTACGAATAGTAATCTGAATAGACAACATTGGTTCTTAAGCGTATCTCAATGCATCATTATCAGCAAAGAGAAAGTATCATGAATGTTTCATAGCATGTGTTTATACTGGCAATGATAAGGAGTGAGATAAACTGATAAAGATAAGGAGAGCAACGACCATCGCTTACTGAATGATCCACACAATGAAGAATAATCTTTAATTTTCAACTAAATGAGCCTTGGCCGTTCCGCTTAGGTATAATTACAACAAATTACAGAATATAATTGTTTTATTAACAATTAATATATTTCTTTACTAAGAAAGCTATTATATTAAACGGTATAATATATACCGTATAATAGAGTTCTACTCTATATATTAGAGTATAGAATAGAACTGTAACTTCGCATGACTAAGCATTGACGAAGTTATAGTTCAACTTGACGTATTAAATTCAGCAATATTGAATTCTATATTTTTAAAATTTAAACTACAGAAAAAACCCACATATCCGGAACCATCATATCCGAAATCCACTGGAACCAGTAATAATAGAATAAGTTACAACCCACATCAACAAAAATCTAATATAATCGTCCCAAATGGTTCTTACCGCCAAACGGATCGTCTAATAAAAAAATTCAAAAGGAAAAACAAGATTTACTTCCATTTTTTCCTTTTATTGCCCATTTATAGAACATATGGTAAGGAACATTATTGCAATCTTAGAAATTTTAAACCCTTATCGGTCGTATGTCACGTGACAGGATGCAAAGCGAAACATGGAGAATCTATCTGATTTTAAGTGCTTGGGAAAATTTGTTTTTGGGGTCCTGTGGCTGATACAATTTTAAGTTTTTGGGCGAATATATAAGAACAATGTTTTTCCACCTTTTGTAAGGTTGATATGTTGCGACAGTTTACTAATTACACGCGTATATATATGACAGTTAAATGTAGCAGTTAATACAAATATTATTCCACTAGCATTACTTGTACTATTAACGATAACGCCATACCTTGTCCAACAGTAAACAGTCTTGATAGGTAATGGTATACTACGGCACTTTTGCCCTGTACGATAGTTCACTGTCAAGTTGTATACATGTGATTGTTAAATTAGTAGTTACTTCATTGACTTTACTAGTATTGTTAACGATTAAGCCTAACCCAATATGACATTACTGTAGCTATTAAATAGTTATACCGTTTTCAAGGCGGTGAGTGGGTATTTTTTTTTTTTTGGAAGAATGGACAGGACTGCATATTAGTTAAGTATCCGCTGTTATATACCACTGCATTTTTTAAATAAGTAATTATTTAAATCTCATACATGTGTAAAATTAATAATTTTAACAAAAAATTTTATTCTTACAATACTGATTTTTTTTTTTGCATATTTACCATAACCACCTTCAACCTAGTGAGGGTAACGTATAAAATGCTAGCAACTGGATAAGGGTTAATTCGAGTTTTCGACAGGAATATACAAGCCACGCAAAATGGTCTGTGAGAGCACAATAACGAAAAATCTTAAGAAACTGAAATTACTTATTTAAGGCGAGTATATACCTGAGATTATACGGAAACTTTTTCGAATAAATCGACAGGTCGGAAATGACACTTCACAGAATCGATTTAATATTTATTCGATTTTCTCCAAAACGGCTCAAAGGATTTTAGTTAAACTCGGTAAAATAACAAGTCTTTATTGATATAAGCTAAGTTTTATTTTCATTAAAATATTTAACAGGGCTTAAAAAATCTTACTCTAACGTAATAAAAGATGCATAAATGTGAACCATGAAAGAATTTGAGAAGTAACTAAAGGGGGAAAATGAACAAATAGAGACAACAGTTCAAAGACTAGAAAATAAAATAATAAAATTATTGTTTGGCATTCTGCACTCATATACCACAAATATTTCTTCTATTTTGGAAGGTAATGGCTACAAACTATGACAAATGTCACAAAAATAAGTTATGAAAGCCCGCAAAAGACGCATTGCATTATCATAACTTCAAAATTGAAGGATTTGTGGCATATAATCTTGTATTCCCAACGTCATAATTATTTTACGGAAATTTATAATCTGGAATCCTTGAGATATGATAACTCATATTAATCAATGTTTTCCTTGTTTATTAAAAATATTACCAACCTTGTAGGTGTAGTTTTTATTATTAAATTACATAAAAAATTTGAATTCATACGACGAATTTCCCTGTCAAGAACTGAACTGATAAGTATAAAGTTTTATCGAACTTTATTATAAATGAACTTAATATAAATTAAATACATAGTTTAGTTTTTTAAGAGACAAAAAATTCACTATAAAAACTTATCCGTTTAATCAGTTCTAAACTACGTACATTTAATTTTGATGTTTTTTTTTTTTAGTATTGCTTTAATCTTTTTAATAGAAAGACGATGAAAAATTTCATTAAAAAAATAACATGTTTACAAGATTTCAGTTTATTAACTGACTGAAAAAATAATAATTACGTTGAGAATAAAAGAGATTAAAATGGCGAAAATCTTTTAATTTTGAAGATACCGTAATACGCCTTTGGGAATCCATTTGTAACGGTTTAATGACTCTAATTGGAAGTTATAAAAAGCGCGTTAGCCCAACCTGTCGCGTTTAAGTTAAGAAGTGATAAACGTTAGTGAAACTGTAGTCAAAAATAAGAAACATTATTCTGACTGTCTAACACGTAAGTACCCAATTCAGCAACGTAAATTAAACAATGTTAACATACAATTTTATTATTAAATACAAAGTGTATGTATATATCATACAAAAACAATTTTATTTGTAAAAACATCTGAACGAGCCTTATTCGTTCCACTTGGGAAAAAATTAAAACATTTGTATTTAATTACAAGATACAATTATTTTATTAATTAATATGTTTATTTATATGATAATATAAATAAAACAATATACATTATAAAGCAAGTATTAACATTAACAGCTATTGGAGATCAAGTCCGAAACGTCTAACAACTAACGTAGATTAGATAAATAATGTTATTTTAAATTTTTCGAACAAACATAATTCAAGTTTTTATTTTTTAAATGAGAACTATAAATTAGTTAGAATAACAAGACCAAACAGAGTAATTACAGTTCTGGAAAAAATTAGGATTAAACATTTTTCGTAAATTATAAAACAATACAAATTGAGTTGTTTAGATTCTCATATAAGTTTGTAAAGTTAACCCCTAAGTGTTTTTCTATTTTTTTTAATTTGTTGTAATTCAACCAAGTGTGTTAATTTAGTTGTAAATAAAGTTAAAATTGCAAAAAAAAAAAAGAAATAAAATAAAATAAAAAAAAATAAAATAATAAAAAAAAAAAGATTTTTTTATTTACTGGTCATACTATCTGTCACTTGGAATTGTCTAGGTTTCATCATTTCGAATAAACCAGATTCAACTGTATTGATATTTTTATAGTTTATAAAGGGTTCGATTGAAAATAGAAAGAAACTCCCATTTTTCTAGTTTTCAGAAAACTAAAAAAAAAAACATGAAAATTCAAAATTATAAGATAAATAAAAATAAATTATGCTGTGCTACTTCTCCCAGACCGGGCCAGGGTTAGAATCTGGCTTTGCAGATAATTCACCAAGTTAGTTCAGTCTTGAGTCAACCCTGAGGGTTAGGAAGCTCTCCTGTGGTATACTCAGCCTCTATAAAGTGAGAACCCTTAATTGGAGAAAAAAAACTGGCGGTTAAGCGTGATCCTGACCACATTATCTCCTTACACATCCGTTGTTCAAGAAAAAGAAACTTCCTTACCAAGTACTGAAGCTGTACAGGATTATTTACTTTATAAATTTCTTTAATTGATCCAATATAATAGGATAGTATTTTCAATCAATAATATTATTTCCAGACGACCTATCACAAGTTTGATAACGGGAGCTAGGTGTTTTTGCGACAAAATCCGTTCTATCTGCTAGGAAAATCACTAGTTGATAGTTGACGGTAAATTAATATGTGGAGAATAAATGGTAGGAGTGAATAAATAGTTTTTCTGTTTATTTGCTGACCACACCCCCATATTCTCCACATACTAGGAAAATCATTTATACTAATCAAAATATTTTATTTATTTAAAACTTTAAGTGAAATACATCGCTTTAAGAATACAATTAACGAGATATGTAGCTCTGTCAGAAATTATAACTATAGACTAAACAAATAATCTTTTGCTAGGAAGTTTCCTTTTTTTACTGAACAAAATTATCGATAAGTTTAATTTTCACCGTCTTTCATCCTTTTACGACAATTTTAACAGTTGTGTTGAAGGTCAGAGATAAACAGTCGTAAATTATTTTTGACTACTCTCGAAATAACCTCACTCTACTTCGAAGAAACGGGATAAAACGAAGAGCTTTAAAATTTTCTTCATCTCAAGCACATACCTTTTTCCTTCACTAAAAACAGTATTATTTTTAATTTATTGATTCGCTATTGTTTATAAATAAACCAACGTTACATATTTAGTTAATATTCATTGCGGGTCTGAGCCCAAAGATAGACCAACTGGCTAATTCTGAAGAAATGACGGAGGAGTGAGTAATGAAGCTGTTCAGTAGTCTAACGAAGTGACGAATAGTCGAGGTATGCAGTCAATTGCTATGCAAGCTAGAAAGGTGCTATACATAACACAATGTTAAATTATTAAAATAGAAAAATAAATTTTAAAATAAACTTTATTTTAATAAAGACAGCAAGAGGGGGGGGGGGGAAAGTTATGCTCATTTCATCAAGGTGATATGATAACACTTTATTTAATTTGTTAACAACTAAGATATGAAGCAGTAGATTCATTATTATTTTCTTTTCGGAAAATGTAATAGTCATAAAAGAATTTATTAAAATTATTATAAATAGTTTGTTTCATTCAATTTCTTTATCCTTCTCTTTTGTATATATTTTAAGAGAGATTTATTTATTTTTATGTGTTTTTTTTTCTCATTTATTTATCTATTTGTATTCTTATTTTATTATGAATGTGATCATTCATTACTATTACCTACTGCCCACAAGTGTGTGGCAGATTGTAATATCTATCAATAAATAAATTATTAATTAATTTTATAAAAAAAAATATAATAGCTTTCATGCAACATTTATATAAATTCTATAAACGTTTATATTATTGCAATTTATTTCCCTAAATTTCTAATAAATATTTTTTTATCAATTAGTTATACGGTGTGTGCAGAATGAATTTATGGTTAGTTATTTAAAGTTAATGTGAGTAAATAAAAAACCCTAGAAATTTAGTTGATAATACAGATACTGTTTGGTTCACTTCAAGCATAAATATTTTTTCCGTTCAGGTAAATAAATTTGATTTGACATACGATATAATTTATGCTTATTATTTTTTTTTAACTTTATTATTTAACATCAAATGTTAGTACATTAAAATGTACTGATTTTCTGCTGATTGTCTACATCGATTTCTGTCCAAAGTCAATGAATCATACTTACAAATATTTTGTATTCAATAATCCTTTATGTATAAAAATAAATTACATCAATGAATATTAAACTCTCTGCCTCAAAATATTAATCAATCATTTCGAAGTACTTCTATTATAAAACTGTTAACATCTATAAATAAATTTAAAACAAATGAGTAAAAGCCAATAAAATTGAACCCGTGTCAATTAAAAAGATAAAAAAAAAATAAAATAATTAAAAACTGAAAGTTGAAATCCATATATAATCTGAATGTACAAACATATTGTTTCATTGACTGAAAATTAACAAAATTAAAATTTGATAAAATTGATACAGGATTATTTTTACATTAATCCACAATTTTCATGTTACTTTGGCCCAAATTTGAAAAGCGAGTCTTTTCAAAGATGTAAGTCAAAGAAAATATATTCGTGCATGCATCATGGATTTAATTTCGTAAAAGCTACATTGGACTATCCAGATACGAACCAGTACAATTCCTGACAATTTTATAAAAATCAGATCAAGGGTAAAAGGTATTTTGATAATTATGTGGATTTGACTGACTGACAAGGAACCAAATTTATTCCTATGTGTTTAGAACGTCAGTGACAGTTATCGTAATATTACTGTGTAAGAATCATTTAGAATATTGTTAATTAATTCCATCAATTAATATTAATGTTCTAAAAAAAAACAGTTAATAAACTAGCTGACCCAATTTTCATTCATTTGGTTTGATAGCAATTAGCAACTCGTCCATTAACACGTGCTAATGTGAGAACATTAATCCTTTCCCACTACTCATTAGTGAATATGTTCTGAAAGTTCTTTAGTCATCATTAAAGATGTTAATTGTATAATTATCATTATCAGAACACGAAAGAACCGAATCGTGCCGATTTAAGAAAGGTATAAAGATGTAAGAGCATTAGTGGTGGCAGGAATGAATCAGAGGAAAAAGAAAATCGATAAAGGAAGCAGTGGCTAGGATGTCGTAGAATATAATAACTTAAACGAAATCGATACACACCATCAATATCGGTTACAGCGTGATATCGATTGCTATAAAACGCAGTTGAGACTTAGCCTGACGGTCATGGGTTCTGTGGCGTGACGGAAGAGCAGATGGCAAGCGTACTCCGTGTGACCGCGACCAACTGGACTAGTACGTTACGTGAGTTCCAGGGTTGGCAATATTAAAGTTGTAAGTAACGTCTTGATTGGGGAACCGAAATCGAAACTAGGACGAAAACAAGCGGTGAACTACGGATATTAGAAGGAAGATACAGCAATATTATAATTGGAGATGAATCGCGCGAGCTATATGGAACCTACGCGATGCTTCTCCAAATGAGAGGGAGTCTAGATATAACTGTATGACCAATACTCTCAATACTGCAATTCAATTCTACAAAAGTAAAATTTCTTAAAGTTCTAAGAAAATTACATAAAAAGAGTGATGGTGAGTGCTTCCCAAAGAGAGTTCTGGGGCATCCTGGGGTGCCCCAAGCGTATGCCAGGGATATCGCAAACGGGCGCCATTTTCTCAAAATAAAATAACAAAAAACAATGGATTCCAGCATTTGCATTGCACTGTTTTCTTTCTTATTTTTCTACAAACTCAACCGCTCTAAGCATCATTGTGACTACAGTTTTGTATTTTTTTACCTCGACAAAATTGGACGTGACATGTATTTGCCCAACAAGGGTGCCACAAAATTTCTTTAGCCCAACAAGGATGCCCCGCCTAAAAAAATCAAGTCTCTGCTCAAGGTGGATAAACCTGAATAATAATAAATAAATTACCCTATCCAATACCCATATATAGAAATAATACGATTTAACAGTAGGAATATTAACGCAACTTACACCAAATATAGCAAACGTTTTAAATATGTTACAGTAGAGAAACGTATTTGACTCGAAATAAAAAATGAGGTAAAAAAAAAAATCAATCAGCAAAAGAGTAGGTGTTTTAAAATACTTACAAAAAGTAGTTTTATATTTTATTACATCTGACTGGTATGTACACAGTATATTAAAATAAGGGGCACCAAAACATACAGGGTTGACTCACGGCTAAAGTAACAGAATAAATGATTACCTGTTACCTTGAGTTGAATAGTGGTTGCTAGCAATTGGAATAGTCAAATATAACAATTTTATGAAAACGTAATATAATAAATTATTTTTTTAAACTATTACAATAATTAATAAAAGAAAAAAACGCCTGGCAAGTACACGGGCCAATATAGCTCCTTTACCATAATTTACTTTATTAATTTTTAAATTCTTAATAACTAATATATTCATATTTCTTTGCATTATATAACTTAATATTTATTTAATTTCCTTAATTATGTTATTTTACCTACTTATTCAATTACTTATGTAGACATTCTATTTTCCTTTTCTCTCATCACTTTATTTTATTAATTCCATTCTGTACAATTATTCACTTGATGTCATTCTGTCTAAACTTTCTTTTTTCTTTTCTATATTCATTGGTTGTTATCTTGTTCTGTTCTTAGCCCTGATAAAGGCTAGATACTCTAACAGAAAAGTTGGCACGATTAAATAAGTTACATCAACTTATTTGTGTTTTATTTTGATCGCATCCTCAACCAACTTCTCGTATAAGTCATCCACGGTCAACTATCTCTCATAATCATTTACTTTATTGCTCTTTTTTATATTTCTATAACTTAACTAATTACTAACATTTAATGGCCAATGATTTTTAGTTTGAGTATAAATTCCACGAGACGAACTATTCCTGAAACATAGTGTATCCAGGAAATATGTATGTTTTGAATGAGTGGGCGAAAGAAATTAATGAAATGGGATAGTTCATACTACAACAAGGTTACCTCAATTCCCAAATTTACTCTAATTTTGAGCTGTATTTTCGAAATATAGAGTATCAAGCTAAATAAATTTGCGCATGCGTAAACGAAAATAGTAGATGGAATCTGATAAAACATATACGGGACAAACTCGGAACTAACCTGAACAATCTCTGAAAATATAAAAACGCCAGGCCACAAATTTGACAACAACCACATAACCAACTTTATTCATTAACTTTTAGACGTAAAACGCAAGTAAACATATTAGATTCTGAAGATATATATATTTTTTTTATTCCTGGATTTGTATACAGCCTACGATAGTGAGGAAACAAAAAAATAATTTGTAAAAATAATATTACAAAAATTTAAAATTATTATTTAAAACACAAAATTAATTTTTCTTCATTCCTAAAAGATATTTAAAAGAGCTCTTTAAATTATTAAAAAAAAGTTCCAAACTATAAAAAATATTTACATTTAAGATATTCTTTACACTTTGATAGAGAAACTTATAAGCCACATTTAACTTAGTAATCTTGTTAATCTTACGTAAGATAGTAAAATGTGAATGTGGTGCATTTTATTATTAGTTTTCCAGATAATATTTTCTGACAATAATTAAATAAAGAAAATAACGACACAATGGTATTATAGTTAATTGGTTAAGTAATATAACACAATACTTGTTATCTAAGAAAAAGGTGACGTCAGACTATAGAAAAACTGGGCTTCGGTGATTTTATACCGAGTTTCTCTGGGCATTATATGCTTTCCTCTTGAAAATGAAAGATAAAAAACTTTCTTTACCCGTTAAACCTATAGGATATACCACGGCAACCTCTTTTCTAGTATCAGTAAAATATAAGTAATTCATTACTAAAATTTCAGACTGGTTTTATTTTAGCAACTAATTTTTGGAAAGCTTTTAGAGATATTGAAAAGGACATGACGGCAGTGCGGGTTGGAGCGCAGATCCCAGTGCGCTCGGTTTCGTTGCGGGTTCGATTCCCATCTAGGGCAGATAAACATATCTGTATTAACAATTAACCAGAACCTGAAAATTACCATAGTTCCTATACGAAATGCACAGACAGTAAATCAGTCGACTGAGAGTTTCGAGTAAAGACAGCCAGCATTGTAGCATGGAAACATCACTCATGTTACAAAGGTAGATGAAGTTTGTAAGTGGTGTTGCTGGCGCATGTCTAATGGTTTAAAGCACTTAAATGTTCCAATGTTCGTTTTTGGAGACCCATAGAAAGGGCTACCACCATGTATATCTATATATATATATATATATATATATTTTGATGCAGCTACGGATGATTGATCTTTGAATAGTATTTTAGATCTCAAAAGTCTTGAAAATATAAAAAAAAATATTTTACCTCCTAAACGTTTTTGACTTCATAAATACAAATATTTAGTCATAAAATAATCGTTTATTTGTATGTGAGGGTTAATTTAAACATTAAAATTAATTAGGTTTAATTTTAGCACCCTTTGAAACATCATCACATACATAATCGCCATCTCAAAAAATTTAAATATTAAGAAATTTCGATAATACACTTTTATTTTATATCTATATTTCTAACTCTAAAATTTTTAGTGAGTTAAGTACATTCAGTTTAGTATAATTTTCTCTGATTGACATGAATTTTTCAAAATTATTATCATGGTGTGTGCTTATTAATTTATTTTTATTCCATTTTTCTCTAGTTTTAAGATCTTAAGTCTGCAAACATTTCATATTATTGGAAGAGGATGACATCTCCCCCCTCCGTTCCAATAACGACGTCTTTGTTAGTGACAATAGTTAATTTAAATAATATATATTTTAAAAAATGACACATGCTCATATCAAAAATTTTCTGATTACTAACCATACAGAATTTTTTTCGATCGACAATAATCTTGAATCCTCGTCCATGCTGGCACGTACTAGGAATAGTTGGGTCGTAGAATACGAAGTCAGTGTAGTCCATATCGTCGTTGTACAGGTTCAACTGTAAAGGCACATGTACCAAATTTCCAGACAAGATATCGCAGGTCAACTTGAGAAGGAGTGGGGGAATCCGTACCAATAAGATTTACCAGGAATTTCGTACCTGCCAAGTACCGAACAAGTCAGCCCCCTGTCTAAGTCATAGCCCAAAACAACTAGACATTTAAAGTGGTCTAGTTTCTAATTTTTTTCTTTTTTCATAAACTGTATATGTTATAATGATAAAATAATCGCCCAAAAAGGAAGTTCATCAAATCAATAAAAATAAACAGTTAGACATATTGACGGGAATACGCTTAAGTTTTTGCAGTACGAGATAATTATAGGAACAACGCAATAATTTTTCGCGCCACAACAAATAGTACAAGAGCCGGGAAGAAAAAAAGGCAGTTATCTCACCCTAATTTTTGATTACTTTAATGAAAACTATGTATAATTACTAGTCAAAATTGATGAGTATGCCAAGTAGGGGGAATAAAAAAGGCGGCTGCTTCAAAACCTTAAAAAAACATTAATTTTTCACTCGGAGTTCTATATTTTAAAAACTACAAACAACACTAGAAAATCTAAAAGAACATTATTTGAGGAGAGTAAATTTGCTGAAATATTAGCCCTAATAGAGCTATTTACGTCTAATAGTTCTCCAGATACAGGTTTTTAAAATTTCAGTCCACTATTACCCTATTTCGTCAATTCTTCATATTAAATTAAAAATTAAAATTTTTAATCACAGTTCATTTTCACTATCACTTATAAAGAAATACATTCTTTATTTTGTAGTACATTCTTACAACATTGTAGTACATTCGTACATTCAAGTACATTCTTAATTCTTTTGAGAGTAAAATTGGATACAATTTATTTTATTTAACCCATGGTTTTCTAATGTTTGTATCTTTTCAAATATGTTTTATAAATCAATATTTTGAATATCTTTAATTTATTAATTGATTTTAGTAATTTATCTGAAATGTCCTGTCATGTCTACTGCCAGTTATTATCTTAATTAATTAGTTAAAAATTATTATATTTAAGTTTCGAGATTTGCTGCTGAATTCATCAATATTATATGTTCATGACTTCGTACTACATTTGAACAGAATAAGTTAGACCTCTTGGAAATTGGTAAATGATAATATCGAGAACTGATATTCCGCAAAATATATTATTAAAAACAAAATATTGATATTATAAAATGTGGCATAATACAAAATATTGATATTTCAACGATAAAAATTATTTGGGTTATTTCAGACTTTTGGTTGTCAATGAATGCACTAAAAGCTTTACATAACAATCAGAATCCGAACCTAGATTGTATAAAACTAGTTTTATTTGCGAATCATTCATTTTGAACTACTCCTTCACGAACAAAACAGAATAATAAAATATATGCTTAAGGGGATGAGGATAAGGGAAAAACTGTTCCAGTGTCGATACAAATATCGCAATTATCGGACAGAGAGTATTGACACGACAGAATATCTTAGTATCCAACTTCCCTTATCCCTTCAGTATTTTGACCGTCACTTATTTGCAATTTGCGAATCAATCATTATAAGTTTACCTACACCTGAAAGTAGAACTTGTCAGAAAATAAATTTGAATAAAATAAAATAGAGATGTTAACTGGACGAGGTTATGGGAAAGACTTCATTCCAATATGCGCCCCCAACGCTAAACCTTGTAGTGTCATACTGTAGTGCCTGTCTAACTTTATTTGATTCCTTAGTAATTATCCACTTGTTATATAATTAAATAACTATCAAAATGATCCAATTCAATGTTGAATTCTCTTGAATACAAAAATTAAAATTTTTTAATTATAAAATATGTTAATTATCAACTTGATTCTTAGCGAAAGAAATGTTTAGAACTTGTCTTATTTGTTAGTTATACTTTATTTTATTTGTATATTTAAAATTTACACCAAGTTGTCTTTTTTTTTCCCAGTAGTTATATTTTAGCTATCATTTTTTACATTTTGTTTTGTACGCTAAGATTTTTAATTTTTTTTTTTTTGTTTTTGTGGTTCTTATGTTGTACTGATATTTTTTTGTTATTTCATTTACTAGCTCAACGTCTTCTATACGTATCAAGACTATAACAAGAGTAAACAAATATATCGGTTAAAACAATCACATTATAGAACAAAAATACTTATATAAGATAATTATGTTATACGGCTATTATAATTTGTAATGTTTCCGAGTGTAAAAAAAAAGTAGAAAATTATTAATTATTCGTATTCACAACTATAATTACAACACAAGTAAGGATTTAAAATGGTTATACGGTATGGAGATGATCAGAGGAGAAATTACCAACAGATAAGAGGCATTCCAAAAACTGTTGTAAGTATAAAGGTCATCAGGTTACCAGGAATTGATAGGAAGCAATAATACGAAAGAGTGGGTTCGGAGTTTATAATGGAAGGATCTATTTCCGTCCAAGATAATAAGATAAAATTAGGAGCGATGGGGAATACTGCGGAGTTGCTGGAAGGCCTCGCGCCTGTTTTTAAGATTTTAAGATAAGCAGAAAATTATATTGATTCAAGTATAATAAAGTAACTACATTAGGTGATATCCCTTGTGCTATATAATAAATATCCACCTTATAACCCCTCTTCCGAAAAGAAAGATTTGAGGAAACAATCTAAACGACGCAATAACCTATATTGGCGCTGATGGCAAGGATAAAAGGTGCAATTTGTTATGTTGGAATTAGATACGGTAGAAATTCGATGGGATCAAATTTAAACCAATAGACGACTCAGTAACATCAGATCGATGTACAATTAAGTGTTTTTTAATATTAGCTAGACCTTATATTGATATTAAAAATTTGATAATTAACTTGAGATGATGGATATTTTTCTAGTTTGTCAACACTTTTTTAACTAAAGTTAAGTATTAGTTGGTATCCTAAGGAATAGTAGTTCCAGACCCATAGAATTCTATGAACTACTAAGCCAAAAATTAGCCCAACCCCACTTCCCGAGAAAGGGGATTCCCCCTCAAAACATTTTACAAAATCAGGTAGCATTAAGAGTGCTTTTTGAAACACTTTTATACTATAATTTTATTTTTTTTTTTAAAACGGTTATTTAATTGATAGAGATTACTATCTGCCACACTATTGTGGACAATAAGTAATAGTGATGAATGATCACATTCATACTAAAGTAAAATAAAATAAGGATGAAAATAAATTAAAAAGTCCGTAAAAATGAATAAAATCTCTCTTAAATTATATACAAACAGAAGGATAAAGAAAATGAACATAATCAAACTATGTGTATCAAAAAATTAATAAATAAAATAAAATAACAATAAAAATAATATAATCTCTAGTCACATTTACACTCTTATATACGATATTTACACAATCGACCTGAGGATTTCTGAGCCCACTCTATCTCCCACGTGTGAGGGGTAGAGCAGAACTCAAAAGATCCCAGCATCCCTCTTACCACATCACTGGTAGCGAGCCAGTGCGCAATATTCTACAATCAGCAGTCAAAGAACACCAGCATTGGTAAATAATAAAATGGTTTTAACAATAAATACTCATAAAAATTATGTGTTATCGGACCCTACCGCTGTACAACTGCTTTGATTATGCATTCGAATTTAAATGACTATAGACAAATAGGAACAGTAGCATATAACAAATTTGAAAATATCAATATATGACCCCTTTTTAAAACTGTAACAAGTAAATGTTATACCAGTCTCTTGACATTTAATCAACTCAAAATGGCCAGGTAAATGTCATATTTTATCGACTCTCAGGCTTTCATCCCGTCCTTTACAACAAACTGCATGCCTAGAGGTAAATATTAAGGATAAGAATTATAAACGAATCTTTTTAATTACAATAATAGTAAAACATTTATGAGTAATTAACATTTTTTTTTATATAACATTAAGGGAAACCGGATGGAGAAATACTCAAAATTTATCAACTATAAATTGAAAAGATACGGAAGGCATTATAAAAATTGTTTCGCCAGTAATACGGTCCAAAAGAGAGAGTTACTGTGTAATCTTAGGTTTCTATACAAGAGAATATTATAATGATACCATAACAGATGAGAACAGAATAGTTCTGGGAACAAATAACGGAAGTATATTTTTTAAATTGAAAAATGCTCAATAGTGTAATGAGATTTCTCGACTATTTCCCAAATATAACAATTTTTTTTTTTTACAATTGTACATAAAATACATCAAGTAAATTTTAAGTAATATCATAATGGTGTGGTACAAGCATGTAGAGAAACTACCCATTGGTAACACTCTAAAAACATTTTTACAATATAAGGTCTCGAGGCCATCTTCTTTTCAGCCGCCTCGGAGGATTATCAGGAATGAGAGAGGAAGCAAGGTTAGAAACTAATGGGTTTGAATGGTTAGGGAGTTTATAATGGAAGGATTATTATCTGGTTCGGGCTAGATCGGTTACATAGGGAACATAAAGGTCTTTATGTATGATTTTATTTGTGACAAAGTAAGGAGCATTGAGGATTTTACGAAGGATTTTGGATTGGATAAGAAAGGAATTCGATGGTTTAGTGGAGCCCCAAAGCTCAAATCCGCATGTCCTGTAATATTCGAAATCGACGTGCAGTTTCCTGTCTTTTCAGTCTTGTGTGACGATTCCAAGTTAATCGTTTGTCATTCAAGGTAGCGGATCTGTTCCAGGGGTAATAGCAACATTATTTAAGTATACTGCAGGGCAGTCGGCAGGTTTACGACGAAGGATAAAGGTGATTAGATGAGATTTGTGGGAATTTATTTTAATCCTCCAATTACGACACCATTCTTCGAGAACTATGATATGGACTTGGAGAGTTTGGGATACAATTAAAGGGTTATTATTAACTGCGAGGACACTTGTATCATCGGCATACGTGGCGAAGATAGTGTTAGGATAAACATTTATTTTAGATTATTATTTTAAATAATAAATCAATGCGATAGAACAAGATAAAAATGACTCCTCTTAATTTTGTTTTTCTCACAAAAAAAGTTTTTGAGTTTCAAGCTACGTAGAATCCAAAAAATTTATTTTATTAAAAAGTAGCTGTTATTTAACCCAACTTTTTAAAAAGTATTATTTTAAATTTAAACTAGGCACAATACCTTATTAATTCAAGTAAAGTATGTTTACAAAATTTTAAATAAAAATCATTACTTGAACAGTAAATTTAGCAACATTTAGACAAGATATTATAAGGAATTGAATAAAAAACCAAAAATATATACAACTACTAAGGCTGAAACTTATGCTACATTATATATTATTCTTTTTACGTTCTAGCGTAATTCTTACGATTTTCACTGGTATATTTTTCATAATTGCCACATATTTTTTGTGTGAAGCTTGATATAATATATTGACCCTCTTCTAAAGTCGTTTATCATTTAGAATTTTTTTTTAGATGTTTATATTAAACTTAGACCGATCTTTTTTTTTTTTTTTTTAATATTTATTTATTGATATTTACAACTGTATACACA
>NW_027104776.1:803188-804455 GCF_000696795.3 Halyomorpha halys
CAAAGTAATGAGCATTAAGGATTTTACGAAGGATTTTGGACTGTAAGGATTGGATTCTGGAGGAATTTGATGGTTTAGTG
The DNA here is from genome assembly GCF_000696795.3 of Halyomorpha halys. Lineage (NCBI taxonomy): Eukaryota > Metazoa > Arthropoda > Insecta > Hemiptera > Pentatomidae > Halyomorpha > Halyomorpha halys. The sequence goes on from NW_027104776.1 coordinate 803,269, forward strand.
GAGCCCCAAAGCTCAACTCCGTATGTACAGATGGGTCTTATAATAGACCGATCTAAGATACTTGGTTTTTCGTATTTCATCAAATAAAACGCAACCAACTTCTGCACTTTAATACAACTGTCATGCATTGTTTGCAGTCGTATTGAAAAAAAAGTTATATCAATTTCGAGATGTTCTCATAAAGGTGGTCTAACCCACCAATGAATTCGGTGTAGAGAAGAACAATTATACATGGATGGTAAAAAAAAATTTTTTTTCCTAAAATACTCCATCTCATCGCTTTTTGTATGGACGAAACTCTATGCTAAGTATGTAACTATCACGCTGTTATAATTTTTATCACTATTGATATCTATGAACTACAATACTTATCAGTAACTCGGACTTAAAGTTTCTTTTCAAATTCATCACCGTTAAGATAAATGATCAACTAAGTTCCTTTTGAAATGTGCCAATGCCACAGCATTCGTTATCTTTTAGTCCCTCCAACAATAGGTTTAGAATTTACTGCTAGATAAGAGTTTGACATTTATATCGGGCTCGTTGTAAGACATTAGGTATAAAATGCATCTCTGGACGCCCTATCAGACTATATAATAGGAGAAATAGATACTTATATGTGCTACAAAAAAATAAAACGTAAGCCTAGTACCTCATTTAATAGTACAAGAGCCCAAGAGAAGGAAAAAGGCAGTTATTTCACCCCAATTTTTTATTACTTTATTGAAAACTATATTTTATTTATAGACAAAATGGGTGAGTCTGCCAAGTGTAAGTAGGGAGAATAAAAAATGGTGGGTGTTTCAAAACGTTAAAAAAATTAATTTTTCATAACTCCATATCTTTAAAACTACCAACAACACTAGAATATCTAAGAGAATATTTAAAGTAGAGTAAATTTGCTAAAATAAGAGCCATAATAGAGCTATTTACGTTCAATAGTTCTCGAGATATGGCTTTTTAAAAAGCAACATTTCATAAAAAATGCACTGTAATTTTATTTTATTTTATTTTTTTTTTTTAAGGAATCTATATCTCAAAAACACTTCGACATACAAATGTCTATTTTTTTTTTTTTTGATAGATAGATAGATTTATTTATTGATAGATATTACAATCTGCCACACAGTTGTGGGCAATAGGTAATATTGATAAATGATCTCATACATACTAAAATAAAAAATAAT
>NW_027104776.1:804505-822996 GCF_000696795.3 Halyomorpha halys
AAAAAAAAAAAAAAAAAAAAACTCTCTTAAAATATATACAAACAAAAGAATCAACAAATGTCTATTAGCATACAAATTAAAGCTAGTTTAATGCACTATAAACTAGTATTATTTTTATGATATTCGACAAAATTAATTGACTTATAGTTGTTCCAACAAAATTCATATTCATCTACCAATACCAAAAACTAGCCATACGAAGAGAAACGTCATGAAATACTTTATATTACATTTAACTACCTATAATCTGAGTGCTGGCAGACATATATACGTCTTATGGTTTTTCGTAAAATAAAATTTTAGGAATCTATATCTCAAAAACACTTCGACATACAAATGTCTATTAGCATTCAAATTAAAGCTAGGTTAATGCACTATAAATTAGTAGTTTTTATGATATTCGAGAAATAAACTGACTTATAGTTGTTCCTACAAAATTTCAAGTGCAAAATTCATATTCATCTACCAATACCAAAAACTACCCATACGAAGAGAAACGTCATGAAATACTTTATATTACATTTAACTATCTATAATCTGAGTGCTGGCAGACATATATACATCTTATGGTTTTTCGTAAAATAAAATTTTAGGAATCTATATCTCAAAAACACTTCGACATACAAATGTCTATTAGCATTCAAATTAAAGCTAGTTTAATGCACTATAAATTAGTACTTTTTTTATGATATTCAACAAAATAAATTGACTTATAGTTGTTCCAACAAAATTCATATTCATCTACCAATACCAAAAACTACCCATACGAAGAGAAACGTCATGAAATACTTTACATTACATTTAACTACCTATAGTCTGAGTTCTGGCAGACATTTTAGTCTAAAGAACTAGAAATCAACATTTTCTGAATTTATTTTGTTGAATATCATGTAAATAACTGCTCCTAGGAAGATAAACCTCATTAACTACTTTATAGTACATTAAAATAGCTTTAATTTGAGTGCTATTAGATATCTTTACGTCACATATTTTTTGATATATATGATTTCTCAAAATAAATTCACTAACTACTGATTTTTCAGTGCTTTCTTTATGAAATGTTGCTTTTTAAAAAGCCATATTTGGGGAACTATTGAACGTTATGTCTATTAAGGCTCATATCTTAGATAATTTACTTTAAATAATTTTCGAGCTCCAATGAAAACAATTTTTTTTTTTAACGTTTTGAAACAACCGCCATTTTTTATTCCCAGTACCTGGCAGACTAGTTAATTTTGACTAGTAATGATACATATTTTTCATTAAAGTAATAAAAAATTGGGGTGAAATAAATGCCTTTTTTTCTTTCCAGTGTTTAAGCTATTCTGACTGTATAATACGTAAGTGCCCAATTTAGCAACGTATCTTTACATTGCTATTCTCTATGTATCTTTCGGACGAGACTACATTACAAAATTTTTTTTTTTTTTTTTTTCGGAATACCTTATTTCTATTTGACTTTTCTCGGTAGTTAGATGCGACGTGGAAAAACGGTACCATAATATGAAATAGAGCTATTTACGTTCAATATTTCCCCAAATATGGCTTTTAAAAAGCAACATTTAAAAAATAAATGCATTGAAAAATCAAAATTTTTTTTTTTAGGAATCTATAACAATACTAAAAATATTTCATTTTTGCGGCAGTTTTCACGTATTTTTTTTGTTTTTGTTTTTCATAATTCCTTATTTCTATTCGACTTTTCTCGGTAGTTAGATGCCACGTGGAAAAACGGTACCATAATATGAAATATGAAGTGGATGTATTTATGAACAGAATAGTTGGAAAAATATTGAGACAAGATTAATACAAATAAAAAACTAGACATAATACAACAATAATATTTTTTTTTTAAAAATAGGTTTATAAATAAAATAAATATTATTATTTAATACCTCTTTAGTTCTCCATAAGTTTCGAATCGCCTTTTAAAGTAAAAAAAAAATGAATGGAATCGAAAAATGGAAATAAAAAAAATTGTCTGTTCAGGAATGAGTCTAAATTCCTCTAAGCTAACTTAAATATTTATTTTGAATGATTTAAATACTTTCTCTAATTTAGGCAAATAAGTAAAACTGAGCCACACGAAACATATTCATACGATAACAGAAGAGTTCCGTGCGTGCATTGTCTATAAATTCCTATAACAAGGTGTCATCATACAATTTAGCAATCTAGTACATTGGCCAATCGCCGGGTTCATCTTGTTCGGCCCAACACGAACGAACGGTAGTTCCGCGACCTTTGGAGAAACCAGACCAAGGTTTGATCAATGTCATTTTCAAGGCATTCCTTTTTAAATCCTTAAATGGAACTTTTGAATCTAGTAGACGAAGGATTTATTTCGTTCTATCACGATGAGCAACATTCATTAAAGTCAACTTTGTGACTCAGGACATGAGTGACTTATTGATGAGTGATAATAGGCAAAGGCAATAATAGGCAACTTTAAATTAGACTAGTTTTCAGAAATTTAATTGTATTTAAAATAGGAAAAAAAAAATTAAATTTTTTCAAATTCTCATGTTTCATATTCCACTCATATCTAAAATTATAATTAATTACAACCATAAAGATCTAGAAAACAATGCTTAAACTTTTAGTATATAAATTTATGACCCCAAAATTAATAAAACGCAATTCATTACTTCAAAAAAAGTTTATGTATTAAAAAACACGAGTTAATAAACCAAAGTAAGAACTACTACGGACAAATCTAATGCAAATAAGTTTCTTTTTTAATAAACAACTCACCATTGCTTACTTTATATTCAATTTTATTGATAATTTTATTCATTAAAACATATTTAAGTAAAAATGTGAAAATAAAATGATCTCCTAACGAGTAAGCAAAGGAAACGTTTGTCAATATGAAAGGACACATCTCTAAATGAATTTGTCACCAATTAGCTTTTCATGCTATTATAACCCATACATATAGGTGTTTTGTATAATTACAATAATTGATAATAAAACAATAAATTTGATAAAAGGAGATTATTGGGATTTGGCAGAGTTTGAACCTCGAATCATGCACAAAGGAAAAATCGAACCGACAAGGCAATTATGAAGACTCTATTATTAAAAATATTTTTTCTGTCAATATATGTTCTCCAAAATATTTTTTTCTCTATCACTTTAAAATTTAACACAAGCCTAATAAAAGAAGCATGTTTTACATCCATCTTATGTTTCACATTACAGACAACACGTATACATATAAGGGATATTCATAACGTGTTAAATGTAAAATGTTTTACCATATTAAATTTTATAAGTATAGGATTGTGAGCAGCCCTATTAAACTCATGTTAAATGTTAAATGCATATGAGCTCCTAGCGGATTTTCCATCCGGAAGACCATCGAAGAATCCGGATAGATAGGATGCGGTAGTTTTTGACTGTACTAACGGTACCAAGAAACATGAAGCCATGAGGTTATCCACGGTTCCAGAAGGAACAAAAGATAAAGCTAGTGTCATATAGGCGGACCATAAAGAGCGAAAAGAATACACGACGATGTATAATAGTGTGACGTCAAAATGCAAATAACCCACAGGGGGAACAACCTCACGACCTTCCCAGCAAGCTCGGCCTACACGATCTTATAATGTATTGGAAAATAACAACATGAGTAAGAGTCACGCCATTGAGAAACATGGTCATAGTTCTAATACAATATGACAAAACGAATTAAGTAAATTTGAAATAATATCATAATGTTATGGTACAAGCGTGTAGAGAAACTACCCATTGGTAGCACTCAAACAATAAATTATGTAGATATAGGTAATAACAGAACATGTAATATAACATTATAGAGTATATATAAATAATTAATCGTATTAATTTAAATTATAAAGAAGATGGTCAGGGATGGGGTCACAAAAAAACAAAAATCCGACGTTTCACTCCACTTTGTAGACCTTCATCATGGCTAAAAAAATACAAAAGGTAAATACAAAAATAATACAAAAGTTATGGCCTTAATTTACCTTTTGTATTTATCGTATTATGTCAAAATATTTTTTGTTGTTTTTTTAGTAGTAGGGCGAAATATCGGCAAATAAATAGTTGTTAACTATTCTTGTTTTCTTGTAACCCCATCCCTGACCATCTTCTTCATAATTTAATATTATAGAGGTAAGAATTATACAAAATAAATTATATCAAGATTAAATAACAGGCTGTGTTCAAGCAAGTAAATAACGAAATAAACATAGTGAAAGATGCGGAAGAAAATGTAACTTATTATTATTATATGTTTATTATTATTATGGTAACATATTTCATTTGTTAAACATATTTTCTTTCTCTCAATTTTATTTTTGTTTCCATAATTTTAATTTTTAAATTATTAATAAACTAATATAGTCATATTCCTTTGCATTATATAACTTTGTTTTTATTTTATTTCCTTAATTATGTCATTTTACCTACTTATTCAATTACCTATGTATACATTTTATTTTCCACAACTTTCATCAATTTATTTTATTAATTCCATTCAGTATAATTATTTACTTTATGTCATTCTTTTTATATTTTCTATATTCATTGATTATCTTGTTCTGTTCTTAGCCCTGAGGAAGGCCAGAAATTCTGGCCGAAACGTTGACACGATTAAATTTACTTATATAAGTTATTTCAACTTATTTGAGTTTTATTTTGACCGCACCCCCTCAACCATCTTCTCGTATAAGTCATCCACGGTCAACTATCTCTCATGATTAAAAATTTTTTTGTTTATTTGTGTTTTTTTGCTGACAGCACCTCATCCCCTCCCCCGAACAACTTCTCCAGTTATTAATCTACGTTTAACTATTTACACCTCATTAAGAATATTTTTGTTAAATTCCCTAAAAATCAACAGCAAAAGAAAGCGTAAACGTATAATTACCAGTCAAATATACAAGTATCATTTTATAAAGGGTGAGAAAAGTACTAATAAAAATAATAGCTATAAACTGCTATAAATGTATTCGTATAAACATTTAATTGGAGTCACAAACACTCCGGTAAAACTTAAATAAAATTTAACGCAGCGTTACTTATGATTAGAGGCAGGATTTTCGTGTTATTGCATCTTTAGTATTCCTGTTCCGAATTCTGCTAAACCTCGACAGAAATTTGAATCACGGAAAAAACATCCAAATAACACACTAATTTTATATTGCACAAAATTGCAAATTTTATTCATTTTGGGCAAAATTTCACGTTTTTACTAAATTTCATTTAATGCTTGCTTTAACATTCTCCTATTACGTATGCGAATATTTATTTATTTATTTCTTTTTTTTTATTAGAAGATGGTAAGTTTAATAAAAAAAGAAAAAGTTAACACAATGAACAAGCTCTTGGAATAGTTAACCAGTGGCTTTGGGTAACAATGAGAGGAAAAGTCTCTCAAGAATAAGCTTGTTATTGTTTTACGTTAGATTTCCTCTTCGCCTTTAATTCTTCATTCTTCTATCACACTTATTTAGTAGTAATTTTAAACTTGAATAAAAGTGAATCTATCTAACTGTTTAAAGTTTCTCATTCAAATCAAGTAGCACAACTGTTTTCCTCATAAATTTTTAAGTATGGACAAAATGTCGGAAAACTTTAATTGTTAATGTATATTTGCATAAATGTAGAGAATATTTATCGAATTTAATTTAATTCAAGCAACATTAAGTAAGCTTTTCATACATTAATATTAAAAATTGAACAATAAAGTTGATTATTGCAGGATTTTTGTTTTCAATACACATTTTGGGTTTTCGCTGCAAGATTTTGGGTTTTTTACTGCACAAAATTCCGGTCTCTACGTACGATTTAAGAAAATCGGTCTAAAAAAAAATTACATAATCGTATTTAAATAAACAAAAATTAATGGGAATGTTCATTACAGTTGACATTTTGGTGAATAATCGGATAATACATAAAATACAGATAAATAAAATTCATTAAAATTATACTGATATGTGAACCATGTCATGTGCTAATAGTACAAGCGCAAGAGGAGAAAAAAGGCAGTTATTTCATCCCAATTTTTAATTACTTTAATGAAAACTATGTATAATTATTAATCAAAATTGATGAGTCTGACAAGTATAGGTAGGGGAAATAAAAAATGGCGGCTATTTCAAAACGTAAACAAAAATTATTTTTTTCATTCGGAGCTCTATATCTTTAAAACTACCAACAACACCAGAAAACCTAAGATAACGTCATTTAAAGCAGAGCAAATTTGCTAAAATATGAGCCCTAGTTCTCGAGAAATAGCTTTTTAAAAAGCAACACTTCATAAAAATGTACTGTAAGATTGGTAGTTAGTGAATTTATTTAGAGCAATCTATATCTTAGGAACTATGTGACGTAAAGATTTCTATCAGCACTCAAATAAAAGCTTGATTAATGTACTATAAAGTAGTTTATGACCTTTATCTTCGTAGGAATAGTAGTTTCTCTTGTAGAAAAGACATTAGAGTAGAAACATTAAATTACAGAATTTATAGAATAATTTCATAAATATATATTTTAAAAAATATCATAGGACAACTATAACAATCTCCACTAGACCGAAACCTTGGTTTACCAAACGAAACCATCGTACTTGAATGTCAAGTTGCGAAATCTGAGATTTCGTCAGGTTGCAAACCACTTAGATGAAACTCTATTCCGTAGTTAAACTGTTTAATCCTTACCACAGAAATAAAAAACCACAAGGACTTCAATCGAATTAATATATTCGAATTAAGGAGAAGTTATATAACTAATAACTTTACAAAAATTTGTTCCAATAATAGTAGATAAAGTGAAACACAAAGATCAATAAATTAAACAATAGAGATGATTACTAAGATTACAACATTTCCTGTTCTTGACAATGTCTTATTTATCCAAGGTTTAATATGACAGTGGGAAACAAAACACAAGAATATAAATATATATTACAGTAGAATCCCGGTCATTCATCCAAGATGGACTGAAACAAACGTTTAAGCGAGAGAGCCGGTTAATCCGTAGTGAAAAAATCCATTTTAAGTTATATACTAACTATTAATTTATAATATTATAAATTAAAATTCAATACAAAGTATACATAAACAATACTTAATGTACACATACGTACGTAAGTATACATCAACATATGAAAACAATTTAAAATAATTAAAAATAAAATTTTCGTATCATGCACGACCAATTTCAATGTTTTTAAAAGCAGTCACTAAGTTTACCTATCAACTTTATTTATTTTACACCGATTAACCCGAACAGGCGGTTAAACGAGGCTCTAGTGTATTCTTATGCTTGTTATTTATAGAATAATATTTGATTAAATTAATAACAGTTTGTGAAGCGATTCTTATAATTTTCATTTTTTAACTATTAACTACATAATTATTGAGCGTCTTTGATTAATATAGCTAGTTTTAAAATCATATTTTACTAAGATAATATACAAAAATCTAATTATTTGTAACATGTAAAAATTTATAGTTTTAATTGTTAGACACACCACAACATATTTCAAAAGAGGCTTGTTTGACTTCGCTTCAAGTTAGGAATTAGAGTATACATGTTCTAGCAAAAATTTTATCTAATTCTACTCACTACTTTTGGTAACCCATGCGAAAATGTAATAGTCTAGATATGTATTTATTTCAAATACAAAGACATATTTTTTCAATATTGATAAATTATACTTTCCGTATTTTTAAAATTACAAATACTTTTAATACAGACTGAATTCAATCAGAAGACAATTCAAGATAATTTTTTTTAGGACTTTCCAGAAACTGATTTTTTTGACAATTATTTATTTATTTTTTTTGTGATTATTTTTATAATAGCCGAAATTTTTTTTTCTCTGTTAATAAGAGATTAAAACTATATAGAGGAAATTTTCCCAAAGATGTTCTCCAGGTCGAACTGAAATGACTCATTTACTTCCAGTTTTCATGGAACTAATTTTTTAAGAGTATCTGACAAGTTACAAGTTAATAACCATACTCTAGGTTATCTTAAAAGTGAAAGTGACAACGGAATACGTAATAATACTCAAAACCATTTTATAAATAAATAAACCTCAAATAAAACTTATAAATAAATAAAGTTCTCTTGCTAACGTCACAGAGAGAGCTCCCCGAGAAATTTATTGGTTGGCGTTGCAGTCGAAGCGAGGTTGTTACGCTTTCACTTTTTAACTTATACATAGTGTCACCGTAAAAATTGCTGGGAATAACACGCGACCCTATTTTAACGGGAATGGGATTGAAAAATATATGAATGTAGTCTTCTTTGTTTTAGCTATAATTATTATAAGTTTGAAAACTTTAATTTATTAAAAATTCTAATCAAGAGTGAAAATGGCCGAAACATGAAATATAGTGACATAAGTTTTAAAAGGTTTTAACTACACTAAACATAATTTTGAGAAACAGAGCTTCAAACTTATTATTTCCCACTAAAATTTATCAGTAGAAAGAACTAATTCACACTACTAGTTCCTAAATTTTTCGACCGATGACATTAAAATGTATTTCAAATCTAAAAAACATCATTAGACACAACGTAGTCAAGCCAAGGTCTATCTTAATGCTGTGCAAATTAACTTTATTTTCTCATTTCCGATACGATCATATTACATATAGAAACATTATTTCATTTCAGGACATAATATATAAAAAACCGATTAAGTAAGACGGAAGAGTCAATTGAATTTGAAGGAGATATATTATGAAGGGTGACAGAATTCAAATTCATAGAAATAGCATTATTAAGGAGAAGCATTAAATGTAATTTTTTTTTCGAAATTATAATTTCCCACGTATAAGCTGAGAAATAAAAAATTATAATAAACTTATAATAAAAAATATTGAAGTATTTTTTAATCGATCTGGGAAGCCGTGGATGCCGGAAATTGTGTATTCGGGACAGCGGATGTCAATTCGACTCCAGAATGAGAAAGGTCAAATTCTGCGGTGAAATTTAAAGCAAACTGTCATTTTTTACAGACTTACAGATATATTTATACGCTATATTTGTACATAATATATAATTTTAACCATTATAATTATCTTAAATCCAAAATATTTAAGAGCTGTAATAAATAATAACTTTTCTATCGTCGTTATTCCAAATTTGCTTATTTATCACGAAAGACTTTACCAGAAGAAAAAATAATTTTTTAAACATTGAATTAAATGCATCTTAATGCAGTAAAGAATTTCTGTAACGTGACACATTCACCCCTGAATATGAAGGCTCTTGGCAACATGTACCTGGCACTGACTTAAACAAGGACTGTGGAGATAGGAATGACTAACAAATTAACTATATCGAGAAGCTGACTCCAAAACTTGCTAAATATATTTGTACTGTAATCAAGAGTTTTCGGTATTGAGATCCCTATATGCTGAGAATATATGCTAATACTTTGTGATAAAAATGAAAAACATATCGTACATACATATATTACGGTGATATATATTTCTTTTCCGACCCTCACGAGCGATGGATTCAGACAAATGAGATAACAAATGACGGGGATTTCTTGGAGAAGTTTTGAATATTAAATTCTTTCTGTAACTTCAATTAAAGTTAAAAAAAAAAAAAAAAATAAAAATAAAGGAGAGGTATATAAACTTTGGCAGAGAAAAGCGGGTCGAGGAGGTACAGCTTTTGGATATGTTGATGCAGACATCAATACCAAAGTACATCCAGGCTCTGAGATTTAAAACCTAAAAATGAATCATATATGAGATAAGCAAAAGAATCATGCACGGGTCAAACATCATTCTAAGGTTAACTTCCTAAGAGATACTTATCAAATGTCATTTCGTTCTTTCCCATGCCTAACCTTTAACATGAATGCTATTAAAAAAAATTAACTTCACTAAGTAACTTACTACCAGCAACAATTAAATATTTTTACAGATTTCCGAGATAATTTTACTCGACTAGCCAAAAAGTTTAAATTAAGTATATAGATAGGTATTTACTATAATCCGTCCATTTGTAAATACGTGAGGATTACGGCTCAACGGATTTCCATTTTCATATCCTGAACTATTCAGACCCACGGGATTCCTACTGCTATCAGGTGCCCACGAGCCCATTTGAGAGTTAATATAAGTTTATGAATAGCTGAATCTTGACTGAAAAACTGAGGCGATGAGGGAATACGTAAACTGTCACTACAGTTTAATACAGTTACTATAAAATGTGCAGCTTTACCGATTGTGCTGAATCGACTTTCTCGATACTACATTGCTTATACGACATGAGCTTATATTTCGAATGAATTAAAGAGAAGAAAACATTTCTAATGCGAGAGTTCCGCAGGGATAAACTAGTACAAAAGGAAATGTTCTGTCAAGTATAAATTTTCCTAGAATCTCCTAATATTCTAGTTTATTTTGTAATTTATTCAATTTTTCGTTTAAAAATAAGCTTCCACTCTCAGCATTTATTTTTCAACAAGAAATAGTATGTAGGAAATATCTACCGAAATAAAAATAATGAAACTCAACATAGACAAAATTTAAGTTTTTACCTCCATCCTATGCTTGATTCCGGGTTAATGCCTAACTGGTACTGACCTAGTAAAAGCTAAACGTTATTTGAAACACCGATAAGACGAAATTTTAGTCAATATTTTTAGCAGACAGAAAAGGTGAGAAGGCGTCGCGATCAGTTACACTTTTGAAGATATCATGTTCTTATCTCTAGTGGCATAGCAACTATCTTCCATGCAATTATCAAAAGAGATAAACTTCATTTCTATTTATTATAGGTATACTTTGCAAAAAAAAAAAAAAAGCAAACACCATTTACCAACTGACAACAAATATTGGGAATTTCAAAGAAACTGATATAATATATAAAATTGACAATAGAATTATGATGTCAATACAACAGTCAAATTGATTTAAAGGATTATTTAGGAGTGAATAACCCATTGAAATAAATTACAAACTTCCTACTCATGCTAGAATATGTTGGTAATCTCTAGTATAAACCAATCCTTCCTGCCCTAATTGTAGTATATAAAGGAACTTTTTTTTAAGGTGTTTATTAACACCAAAATATAATATGAAATATTAAAGATTTATCGATCAAAAACGATTTTCTAAGCAATAGATTCATTCTAAATAGACAAAATATAGATGAATGATTTATCATGGTATGGTTGCTGTCATCCTAGGTCCAATCTACAGAGACATTTCTGAAAATATTTGCAGCGAGACAATTTAAAGATACTGGATGTTGCATTGCAGTTTAACCATACATTCTACTCCATTTGTAGAATTGAATGCAGTTCAAGATTTGTTAACATTAAATGTAATTTTTAATAAATTTAGAGCAAACAAAAAAAAAAATAACTGGCCCAGGAAAAAGAATTGACAATTATTTCTTCCAAGAATGCTTCCTATGAATCAGACACCTCTAATATTGTTTTTCCACAATTCATAGATTGCCGGAAGTTCAATTTATTTATTTTATATACATAAAATAATTTTCTATGCAAATATTTAATATGATACATTGTAGAATTTTATAATCATATTATCCTTTAATGCCCTATTACAAAAATATAAAAAATAAAAAACTTTGTACCACTACAACGCATTAAGGGTCTTGGATTTAGCACTTAGTAAGGATACTGTTTTCAGTTATTAGACCAATGAATGTGCTAGAAAGTGAATTGGTCAGAATCAAATCAATCACCGGATTTTTTCCTTCAGTTAAAAGTATTTACTTTTTAGGGGCTAGGTTTGCCACAGGATGATCTCCTGACCTTAGGTTTGATCCACGGCCAATATAACATAATAAATTTCAAAAAAATAATATCACATATCAGAAATGAAGCTGTTAGTCAGTACAATACAAATATACTCAAGACGGACTTTTTTTTTTTTTTTTACAAATTCTTATGTAATTAAAAAAAAAAGAGGCTGATTTTAAATACCAGAATAATAACACGCAGAATGTGTTAAAAAGTTATTATTGAAAAAAATGATGACCAGTGAGACAAATCTTCAGAAAAGATTTAGCAATTCCTTATCACAAAAACACAATGTGTATCATATCTATTAAAAACTACTTTATGACCAAAATGAAGAGTAGACATTGTCATATTTTCACACTACTGTACTGTTAGTGGAATAAGAATCAGATGATGAAACATAATTAAATCACAAAGGAAAAATGAAAGTATGATTACAAAATGTTTTGATAGGGGATGGATGCTTCTATTTAGCATATTTTTCATGAATAATTAAACAACAATAGTTAAAGGAGGACATGACAGCATGGCAGGATGTGCTAACAAAGTCTTCCATATATATTTCTAACCATGAATTTCAGTTGAGGATGTCCTCTTCAAAATATAAACTCTAAAGGAAAAATACAATACAGATCTCAAATATTGAACCCTAATCTTTAACTGATTGTAAATACCCTTGACTGAAAAGGGTGAAACAATTTTTAAACATATAGATGGGAATAATATTACTGTAATACATTGAAAGTACATGGTGTTCTTAACTTCTTTAGAGAGGAAAAAAATGTTTAATTGCATATAGAAAATTAAGAAATTAAATGGTATACCTATCCAGCTAGTTTAAGAAGGTTTAGCCCTCTAAATGGAAAAGAAAAACTATTATTATTTACAAAAATAATAATTGACAGTTATTACGGTCTGTCCTCAAAAATAACCAATACAGCTAAATATATAGCATTGATTTGCCTTCATAAAAAATAAAGATAAAAATTTATAAGTCAAATTTAGAACCTTATTCTTTTTTAAGCTAAATGCATGAACATATTGTTATAAATTATACATCTTCAATGATTGGATTGAAAATTTAAATTATGCTGATAAAATAATGACATAACTCTTTGAAAAAAACATTGATTTTAACAATTATTTCATAAAACTCAAGATTATAGTTATCAGGTTGAATAAAATATCCCATTATTTCTCAATTATATGACTCAAACTCCAAATTGAAACAAACCCGGGACACCTGTCAAATAAGTAACAGTGTTATGTTCCATTATCAACAGGACAAATATTGTGTCACAAATAATAATACTGAATTAAACAAGGTTGCTTTTCATTAAACTCAATTATAACTAAGGAAAATATTTTCTTTTAATTATCTGAAATAAAATGGATTCTTTATTATCAAATACTTTTTCATACTTAGAACTTAGTATTACATAAAAATCAATATGCAATATTTTTCATCGTTTAAACAACTAAAACCATCTTATCAGTTCAGTCAATAAAACTTAAAAAATAATGATTCCAATAACAAATCTTTTGTCCTTGAATAATGAATGTCAGCCAGTGTAAGGACTAATAGGGAACCTTCTTATTGAACCAGTCTGAGTCATGACATGGATGTATATTCCAATAATTTACCATAAATAATAACAGTGAAGAACTATAGTTCTTTTTTATTAACACTATGTTCAAAAATATAAGTTTGAGTATGTCAATGTAAATAGAAGTTGCAAAAACCAAGCAGTCAACATTTAATTCCATAAATCCAATAACTTAAAATAAATAAATTTAGATACCAAATATTTATTGGTACATTTAAACAACTCTTGACAGTTACCTAGAGAATTTTTTTTTTCAGTCAAAGAAGTACTGGTGTAATCACAATGATATAATAGTCTGAGTTTTACAATGCCATTTCAAGTATTAATTAATTGAGTCAAGATATATAAAATTAAATCTTACCTTGTTGGGGGCTTTGGGTGGCGGTGATGAAGTAAAACTTGAATCCAGCGCGGAATAACTGGATATAAAAGAGAAAACAGGTTCTTATAAAAGCTGCATAAAGTAAATGAGATATAAAAAAAGTATTGATATGCCAGTAATATTTATTGCTCTGAATCAATACTGAATGAAAATTATATTCTAATAGATATGTTCTGATACCTTTCCGTCCTAGGTTTAAAACTCCATTCTGAATTTACGCTATGGGCTGTATTCAACTGTCGTTCTGAAACCAGATTTAATATAATTAAACTGCCTCATTATTTCTTTATGCCTTTTATTAAAATCAATCATAACAATACCATTTTCATTATGATCAAGTAAAGGAGCATCAATTTGTCTCTGAAGCTGTCTTGTTTCATGTGTAATAGATCTCACTCTGTTCAAAAGCTCTTCATAACTTGATACTGGTAACGTCATAACTTAAAACCCATACACAGTTCTTAAAGAATAATTGTCAACAATAATGTCAAAGAAAGCAATAATTATAGCTATCTGTCATTAAACATGATTCGTCATTAGTAAGTTTAAAACAATGATACAATATGTAAATTATTTCAAACAAGCCCTACGCTACACTTTAATTGTTATATAAACAACTAACACTTGAAGCTTTAAACACGACGAACATGAAACCAATTATCCCCTCACTGTGTATACTATTTACTTCAAGCGAGGTTCATTGCAGTAAGCAGTGTTGTTCTCACCGCGCAACAAAATAAAAACGAGAAATGTTTTATTGTTATATCTGCATACAGTACGATTAAATAAAACGCAAATATTTATTTTATATACAATAGTTTTCTTTACAATTTATTTTAAATCATCTTATTTGCCAGAGAGACAATATCGAACAACGAATTAAAATTTGGTCAAATTAAATTATTCACTTTTACTAAAATTAATAGAGCACCAAGTAATTTGAACAATTATAACAAAATTCAATGTATTTAATTCTTTTTAAAGTCTTCCAGAGCTGATAATTTCATGAAATCAGCCGTACAAATTGAATTATCTTGGCCAAACAATTTTTATAAAATTGATCTAAGTGCTTATAAATGTATCAAGCCATTACATCATTCAATTAATTATTTTAACTAAACATAGAAACAAAGAATCTTTTTCATTCTGGAAATCTTTACAATATCATAAATTTAGATAGTTGCTTATTTTAGAAAATTATTTTTTATTTTGAAATAGGATGTTCATTACTTCAGTCTCACTGAAAATATAACTTCTGTTTTTTTGTTTTTAACTTTATCTCAATAACTAAAACCTATAAAAATATAGAACTTTTTTAGTATTAAATCTCAGATGGTCATGCCAAGTGCTAAAAATGACATTCAACTCCTCTCAGATCTACAATATTAGAGTTACCTCTCTCTAATATTGATGGATCTCCATCCACTTGGGTTACCTATTTTTTCTTATATTGGACATCATGGGATGTACAGAACTAAAAGACATACATTGTCAGATCAATTGTCCCAAAGTAAAATTACTACAAAATGAAACTTATTCTTAAATTCTCACTTTTGATGTTATAGGAATCTAGATTCGAAGAATAAAAAGATACTGTCTTCATGTATGGGTTTAAGTCTATTAGCAAGCCAATAATAAATTGTAATGAGTCTTTGTGGCCAAGAATGACATGAATCTGATGGTATAATTTCATTAGTGGTGGCCTGCTTGCTATAGATGTTGGAATTTAATTTATTATTGTTAATTGAAAGTCATGTAGAAAATGTATTTAGTTTAAACCAATATCTAGTGTAATTGTTCATTATTCACTTTCATATTTTTTTGTGTTTAACATCCTTTATTTAATTTTATAATTGGGTGTATACTACTTATATCTCACGAGTTTATGTAATTCTTTTATCTCCCCATTTCATATAAAAAAAACGCCATCTGCATATCTCGACCAATACTTTACAGTTCCTTTGAAAATATCCATGGAGAATATTGCTTTTTACATTAAGTCCATTAACAGTTTACCACAAAGAGGTATTAGTAATGAAGATATCAGTGATATGCCCATTTAAGAAAATTTACTTTTAAATATAAAAAAAAAATTATAACACAATGAAAGAAGGTTCATCAAGTAAGTACATAAAAAAGGACTAACCTTATATATAAAGAATCTAATAAAAGTGGAGCTCTTTGAACAAAAGAGTTCTCATTGTAACCAGTTAAACTAACAAACTATGTTTACATTTCTGATTTATTACATCGCCTTCTTCCTGATTCTTAGACCAGTCTAATGATCTGCATCAGGAACTATTTTGATAAACTCAATTTTCTCTGCAACAGGTTTGTTGAGTGTCCACCTCACTTGCTCAAGTTTTAATAGGTTCAATAAATGTCTAATATTGGCTTACGTTGGTGTGGTTCTGCTTAGGAACTTGCTTCTTAATAGTTTGAGCAGAGCAAAGTATGCCTAATTTTCTTTGTGTTTTGATTGATAAGAGACCCTAAACCTTAGTTTAACAGTTTATAAGGCCCACCTTTTTTAACTTACTCCCCTCATTATACTTATTAAGAAGTTTTATATTAAGTCATTTCATTTTTTCTGTCATGATTATTTATAATTGAATAATCAATATAGATTGAAATATATCACTAATTGTGTGTTAATAATATTATTAAGCTGCAGGTTTTTTAAGCTAAATGTAATAAACAAGACGAAAACATAATAAGCAAGAAAAATATTATTGTACAAAAACAAAACATGTTATTTCGGGGAAATATATTTAAACAGGCAGAGGTTTGAGTATTAAAGGTCTATGATGACTAGAAAAAATGGAACTGATAAAGAAATAAAGGCTAAGTTAAAGGAGGGAAATGCTTTTATTTTTGACATTGCTTAGCTCACTCCTCCTTTCCAGAAACTTTTCTTAAGTTTTAATTTATATAATTATTATTCTTCTAATAATTCTTTGTAAAGAGGAAACACTAAACTAAGGTAGTAACAGCGGCTTAAGGTTTTTGAAAATTAAGTATTGCCTAAAATATTAGGATGAGTAAACTGGAGAACTCAGAAGATTACACAACACCGTGTGGGAGCTATAAGTGATAATTTTAATTCAAGATATACCAGTATTGTGAATAAGATGGCATTTGTAAGGTGGTACAGCCTAGTAACATGTGGTTCCCTAAAATATTAATAAGTACTGAACCGATGAGTTCATATATGTTTGAGGAATAGGGTGAAGCGTAGGTGGAAAGATTGCGTTAATACTCATCTTCAGTTGGTGATATCAGCATCAAAGTCTTTATAATTATAATTTAAAGCTAAGAAAAAAAAATATTTTTATCGGAACAATGCTAATTTGTAACTTCCTGATTTAATTTTATTTCAAGAAATTACATCATTCATCTGATTATTGTAATGATATACCCTTATTGTATAATTATATGATAATTAAAGCAAGATGTGCGATTTCGCAAAGGTTAGATGAAGGCATTGGGATTGGGAGAAAAGAACAGAGGCCAAGTCACAACAATTAACTCAAGATGACTATTTAGCATTCTTTGGACGTAATCCCCAATGTAGAGATGTAAAGCACAAAACCAATTTTTCACTAAGTGACAATGGTTAAAATCATAAATCGAGAATATTGGTACAGCAGTATCTTTGAATAAATAAGAAAAAATCTGTCTCTGAGTTATAAATAATTAAATTAATAAAACCCTGACTTCCTAAATGATGTGCAGGGAAAATTATAACTACTTGGCTAATGCTATAACTCTACTAGAAGGTTGAAACAGCAGAGGCCAAGAGACTAATTGTAAAATAAAAACGGACAATTGGCGTTTTGGCAATGATCAGATTCTACACTCAAGTTGAGTGTTTGAGGCTTTAGAGCACTTAATCAACCTCCATTGGCTCACTACCAGTGATGCAGCGAGAGGGATGAGCTGGGATCATTTGAGCTCTACCCACACATGGGGGACAGAGGATCCTCAGGTTAATTGTGTAAATATTGTATATAAGAGTGTAAATATGACTAGAGATTATATTATTTTATTTTTCATACAATAGTTTGATTATGTTCATTTTCTTTATCCTTCTGGTTGTAAATATTTTAAGAGATCTAAATTTTTTTTTATGTACTTTTTTTCCATTTCTTAAATTTATTTATTTATTTTCATTCTTAATTTATTTTAGTATGAATGTAATCATTCATCACTATTATCTATTGCCCACAATAGTGTGGCAGATTGTAATATCTACCAATAAATAAAGTTATATTTAAAAAAAAAAAATGCTATAACTGTTAAATAAGTTAATTTTTGATAGTACATTTGCAAAATTAAAGAAAAAGTATTTGTATAACTAGTTTCTTAGAGTGTAATTGTAGTGAACAGATAAAATAGAAACAATTAACCATAAAAGATTTTTTTAGATCATTAATACCAGAATTACAAAGTGAAACAGTATTTGTTTATTTATTTAATTTGTTATTTCTATTATATGCACATATATCACATATTCATGCTTTAAATACATATATCACAAATAACAAATAATATTGAGGTACACATTATCATCAAATGAAGGTAAATCAATAACTATAAAAATTATAATAAACAAATTTTAAAAAATAAAGTACAAAAACAGTCTGGATGGATTGACTAGTAAATAAATTATAAGTAAATGGTCAGGATCAATAAAAAAAAAAAAAAAAAAAAAAAAAAAAAA
>NW_027104776.1:826090-849754 GCF_000696795.3 Halyomorpha halys
ACCAGAAAAATAATCAATTATAATAAATTTAAGTAAAAAATAAATTGACAAAAAAATGTGAATAGCCGGATCACAGGAGTAAAGTTAAAGGACAGCCGGTTTTTAATTTGTAATCATTAACCTGATATTTACTACATCTCCATGGTCCCGGGAAGATAGAGTAGCGCTGATATATAAAAAAATGTTGACACAACTGTAGGTAGATTAAAACCAAAATAATAAGTAATACACATACATAACCTTTTACTTAGCAACCCGTAACCAAATCATAATTTTTTCTGTTTATTTTCCCTCTATACCTTGGTTATATATGTTGCTCCTAACTAATTCTTTTTAATTAAATAATATTTGTATGTTTTTTTTTTGTATTGATTGTTTTTATGTGACATAAACAACAATAACAATATTCTTATTAGTTGAAAAGTAAGGTGAATTATTATTATAACAAAGTTTTGAATTTTACTCTGTTCTTCAATCTTACAAAACATTAACTAAATTTTTATTTTTTACATTCAAAAAAGATTTTCTTGTCATAATGAGGATAAGTGAGTTAAGGTATGTATGGATTAATATAACTTAAAACAAATACATTAATTTAACACATAACAAGTACATTATGATTAATTCTTTGCAGCAAGTAATACAATAAGGAAATGATTACTCAAATTGAAACTTAAAATGTACCAACATTTGTCAATTTGAGATCGTAAATGTAGAAATTACCTTAGGTTTGTTTTTTGTGCCCCTAGGTCGGCCTCTTCTACTGACAGGTACATATTCTTCATCTATAGTCCAATCGGCATCATCATCAATCTTCATTCTTTTTCTGTACCTTTTCATACCGTACATATCTACACTGCCATCTTGACTAGAAGGATCCCAAAAGCCAGTAACAATGTCATCCCCATAGTAATCTGAAAATTATACAAAAATATTTTGAACAATGCTGAAGATTTACCTCATTTTAATAATTATTTTAAATGATTATTGTTTTTAAATAAGATAGTTATTTTAATTTTATATACTAGAAAAAAATGGCTTAGTGGTAAGTTTTAAGGTAGTTAAAATTTTTTAACAATGTTATCTTATCTATAGGTGATTTATAAGATGATATGAAAAAATTGGATTACTATCATGCCCCATACTTTATCAGGAGAATGACTCACCTGGTAGCTCTATATATTGTGCCAGGCAAGGTATGGAAAAATTCCCAACACAGATTCTAATAAAATTGTTTTATCAGGCTCAACAACAACATGAAATGGATTGATACATCATTATTACAGATTTTGAAGCCATTAAATTAAAGAATAGAATTATATATATTTGATTTAAAAATTATTGAGAAAACTGAGATAGGTAAAACTATAAATCCAAGTGATTTAAGAGAGAAACTGCTAGAATTATGACAGGGATTAAGCACTAATAAAATTTTTGAAATAAAGATTACTAATTTAATATTATTATATCAAACAACATGAGGAGTCTCAACGATACCAGTCTATCATGAAATATAGAAAACAGTGGTATATGCATTCTGAGATGCATTGGTAAAGGTTAGCAGGCTAATATTTTGGTCATGAGAGACCAAAACCCACCGAAGTATGCCGTTCTCAGCAAAAAAATGCAATTCTTGCCTAAATACGCAACATTTCAGTAGAAACAGGTTAATTCCAATCACATTGCTCTATCCACAGTAGCAATCAACAATGATGGCTACTAAAAGTATATTAATCCAAGAGAGTTGATGAAATGTTCAATCACTAAGCTGCAAATATTGAAAATACCTCACATTTTGAATCGCAGGAATTAATTGAGATATGGTTTCTTCCAAAGACAGAGGATTTTCAGAAATGTGGGATTGCAACTTTATCGAGATGGAGGGCGAAGAACTTCTTTAGTCCTTTTAAAATAAAGTAGGTGAGTAGATTTCCTGTGGCATGTGTAGGACATTTAAATAGCAGAACTGCCAAATACTACAGTGAAGGGTACTTCTTATTTTTAATGTTGGGGGGTAAGTATAAAATTGTACTGTACTGATATAACAATAGTTATATAGATCAATGCACATCGTAAGTTTAAAAACTCAATATTTTTTAAAGTCAGCCCAGCCCTATTTCCAGATGTACTTAATGAAATATAGAACTACTTAACTCGAATATTAACATAACTCAAAATGAAAATCATTACAAGACAAAACCCTTTAGATCCTAATAAGTTGAATTGAAATAGTCGAAAGATTCAATAGCTCAATGTTTCAGAGATCTAATTTCTTCGTAAAATGTCAATGAAGGTTTTTTACACATGATGTGACTCTAGAGTATCCCCTCTACAAACACATAAAAGTAAAATCATCATTGTGAGTTAGTGAGTTTATCACACTTTTGAAGAATGGTAATGACACAAGCAGATCTGTTTACATTTTTTAATACTAATATAATATCCTACTACCTCACAGAAAATTTAGTATACTCAATAACAAAATAAAATTAATCTCCCTTTATTTTTTATTGTATTAAAATCTACAGGCTTAAATTTATGACAAACAGATAATAAACAAATTATAGACAACATCTATAACAACAGTAAAACGGTGATATTTTCAAAAGTCTTTAAAAGTCTCACTTAGGGTACAAATTAGAAATAATTTCATAAAAATAATAATGGATCCTCACATTAAAACTTCTATAGCTTAGGTTAAAAGAAATGAAAAAGCAGATACAAAAATAAAAGCACCTGCTAGTGATAGTCAATACAGTTTAATCCATTTCACATGTTATATTATAAAATATATACAAATGATACTAAATGTGCTGTGATATTGTTTGCAACAAAATACTAAATATGATAATGAAGATTGGGTCAACAAAACTAAAATATAATATAAAAAAGGCATTTAATGAAAATTGATCCTTAGAGAACAAAGCCAAACCAGCCATTAGCAACAGAAATTCCATTTATAAAACAAAGACACACGTAAAAAAAAAGGTATTTTTTGTATAAAAAAATAATGCAGTGTTAGTCGAAATCATCAATCATACAAGTTGACACATCAACTCTTTCTGAACAATTGCTACATAGAAATACAAGTAACGGCTTCTACAGATCTGATCTACTACAGGACCACAAAATAGAGAAGTCTTATTGAATCAATTTTTTTAATGTAAACCATTCTGTTTTGAATTTTATATAATCTAGGTGTGTATTTTCTTTTTTGATTCAATGACAAATCATTTGTGTTTTTTAAACCTATTTAATTTTATTGTTCTGAATAGCTCTAAGATCATAAAATCTTGATGAGTTTAAATTTTTTGTGATATTTCCTAGTTGTTCAAAATACACAATGCAAAATATAATCCAAGACGCTAAACACAAAATGAGCCTGGAATAAATTAATTACATATAAAATCTATTTGCTAAAATAATATTAATCAGAGGACTCACCTGAATCTATAGGTTCTTCTTTTATAAATGTCCTAGGTACACTCAAGTCTTTTCTGGCAGTCGTACTTTTGGGAACTGAAATAACGACCTCTTTCCTCAGTACTTTTTCGCCTTTTTGTGAAACACTGTAATTAACTGTTCGTAAATGATTATCAACATGCTTGAAATGACCTAATGTACACAAAGGACAACAGTCATCAAGAGTATAGTTTGCGGAAGGTTTATCTCTGAAAAAAAAAAAAAAAAGATATAACATTAATGAAATGTCCCTTTAGGATTTTAACTTAATTGATATTTTAACCTATGTATAGCTCTACTAAAAATAAGTACAGTTATTCCCATCATTATAGAAGAACAGTGAATTTCATACTACCAAAACAAAACAGAAATCATTTTGATGTTATACGGGTGCTCCATAAATGTAAAGGCTCCAAAAAAAGTATTAAAACTGAAGTAAAATTGAGTTTAGCAGGCACAACTGTTATTTTTATTTTCTGCAAAAAAGTCTGCCAGATAGATGTTTCAGTATAACTTCCTCACTATTTCTATAGGGTACATACCGATCTTTTATACTCTTTATATTACCATAAATAAACTATTTTCAATTATTTTAATATCCCCTTAGCAAGCACAACATAGGTACTTAAATCAACAATCACACCAACTAAACAATTGTTTTCTAATTCATTACTAATAATTGAAGTAATACACCAAGCAACCATTAAAGAATTAACAATAGGAGATTTCTCAACAAGCCATTTTCGTTCAATAACTAAAACATTACCATTGTAAATTTGACTAGTGACTTGTGACTTTGAAATTGTAAAATAAATGGGTAAATTTTAGTTAAAAACTAACCAAAAACTTTTTAACATCTAATTAGAATGTATTTTATAACAGAACATGATGTGATATAAAAACTGGATATTTTAGTGCCTTGTTTCAGATACGATCGATATAACAATGTTTTCTTGTGTATGACTATGTGTAATTAGAAATATAACCAACACTGAAAGGAAAGAGAGAGTAAAAAACTTTTTTCAGATTTGATGGATGATGTATATAATTTATTTTACATTGTTGGATTATGTTCATTTTATTTATTTATTGTTCTGTTTATATTATATGGAAATTTTATGTAGTCGCTTTTATTTTTATTATATTTTATTTTATTTTTTGTATGAATGTGTTCGATTAGCAATATTACTCATTGCCCAAGTTTGTAGCAGATTGTTGTCAATGAATAACGTAATTATTAATAATTGATGGATGTAACAGATACTTCTGGAATAAGACAAAGTTCAACAACATAACGACATTAAAAATAAATAGAAAATGAATAAAATAACATCCAACAGTAACAGTTCATGTAACAACAGTTCCCAAAGTGGGTGTCCCTTACCCTTGGGTGTCTCAAGTATATGCCTAGGATACCGCAAGGGCCACCAATATCTCAAAATATTAAAAAGAAAAAGAATTAAAATTAAAATAGCACATATAAAGTGCATTTATTCACTTTGCATGGCTCCTTTTCTACATTTCCTACATCTTCAACCACTCTAAAGATAATTTTAGTGACATTATTATTTTATTTTTTTATCTCTTCAAGGGTGCCACAAACATTTTTTAGCCAATGAAATTTTGTAAAGCCAAGAGGGGTGCCATAGTAAAAAAAGTTAGAGAACACCTACAATCTTAGGTAACACTACAAACACAATTTTTATAGTCATATGATTCATGATCAGTAGAATTTCTTTTATTAATAATGAGCGTAATTCTATAAACAAGAAAAAAGGTAATCACACTGGAACCCTAATTTAACTTCATTATTATAACAAAGAATTAAACAAATTCTCACATCATAACTTATAACTTGTTTTTTTTTTTTTCTGGTAGTACAGTAAGTAACTATGTAGATTTTTCCCCAAACAATTGCAAAATGTTGGTTAACCAAATAAGAATAGTGACTAAATATACTTTAAAACTCATTGCACAATCAGCATTAATACACTAAGATAAATAACAACTAAAGTTAACTGACTTGGGTTTGATATTGTAGACTTGTTCCAGAGTCCTTTGAGCGTCAACAACTTTCTTCATGAAGTCAAAGCTTCTATTTACACGAGAATGGCAAGACTCACAAATCTGCTTAGGTAAATGGTCTTGAACCGAAACCTAAAAACTTCCATTATTAATAAGATGTATTACTTCACATTATGAGAAAAAAAATCAGTTTAACTTACATGGATAGGCAATGAGGAGTTAACTTTTTCAACTAATGTAATTTTATCTTCTTCTGGATTCGGTTCCTCTTCAAACAGATACACAGGATTATTCTTGATCGACTCACTGCATAACCTGCAGAGTCGCTTAGGCTTTCCATTTTCATCAGTATTTTCTTCAACAATTTGAACATAATTAGAACAGCTATAATCAAGCATGAAACACTCATGAATAATATTAATACCAATACGTACCTTTGGTCTTGGGTAAAAAGTAATTTATGACATTTGTGGTCATATCAAATGGTTTGTCATTTGATTTAAGTTGACCTAAATCTACTTTAACACCACCATAATTGTAAAGTCTGTCAGATAAATCTTGGAATGTATCAGTGGGTTTGACATCAATAGTAAGAGTGTCTCCTACACCAACACGCAGTTTCAATTGCATTTGTGAAAATAAGTCCACTCCTAGATTTCAAAGGAACCCTGAAAGCAGAAACATCATGACCACATTGTTTATGAAATATATCTAGTGGAAATAACTTATAAAATGCATACATGTTAAGGTTATGATTTTATTGAAGTTTATAATACCCTAAGCAATGGGTTTCATACTATCCTCCAGAAAATGTTAAAAAAGACTTCAAATCTAAAATCAACATTACTCTAATCAAAAATTACAATAAATATAAAATACTCATGTGTTTTATAAACAATATGGCCGTCCAAACTATTATCTGATTCATTACTTACGTTAAATGTTTGTTTTAAAGCAGATAAAAAAGTAATATCACTGTAATAAACAAAATAAATCATCTTTTACTGTATACACTAAAACAATAAATATTGAAACAATAATTTCGAACAACAAACTATATGGAACTTGATGAAAAATGCGATACATGTATACATTCCATTACGACAAAATCAACTATATAATTTTCCACTAGGCTATTATTAAATGAAAAATTAAATAATTAAATATTAAAGCTACCAACTAAGCAATTGTTAACTATTTAATCATGCACTGAATAGAATGAAAATACAACATACTATGTGTTCCAGCAGTACCTGTCCAACATCCAAATGGATTGTGATAGTTCAGCTGTTCCTCACAGTGTGCCGCGAAAATTCAAAATACAGTCCAGGTTAGGTCTCCTCTGGGCAACACTTTTTCCACCTCCAATTAATCCTTTGTCTTCTCTTTAGCAAACATCAATTTCGGAGTTTTCCGCTACTGTTGAGTTGTTTTCAATTGCTTAGTTTTGATTGCCATTAATTGCGCAACATTTCGTGAAATGTGTCGTGAGACAGGATTGCAGGTTCTTGACAACTACTAAGATGTATTATTTCCTTTACGTAACCATAATTCTTATAAATTTGTATGTATTTATTTCGTGGGTGTACTACTAAAATTGAACAGATTAAGCTATATTATTAGCGAGAAACCTAAATATAAGCTCCAAATAGTGTGAATGAAAAATAAGGATTAGGTATTTGAACATTTTCATTAAGTGATATTTGTAATTAATTTTTCAGTTGTTATAAATGCGATTTTATAAGGTGTAAATGGATATTAGTAATGCCTACACTCAGGATGTCGAGTTCAAAAGTTCATACAATATTAGTATAAAACAGTCAACTCAAAAATACTGCATTTTAGGACGGTAAAAAAATACATTAACAAAGACTAGATGATTGATTGGGAGGGGGTAAGGCTCAAACAAGGAAGAAAGCACAGTAAGTGTAATATTATTTTTCTTGATGGTTTATTATCAACTCGTGCAATAAATAATCAAAACTTGGTCATTATTTCTTCAGGACTCTTCTTATTCACAGTTCATTTTTTCGTCTCTTTTATTTCTGCTACATCACAACGCACACACAACAGAATCCTGAAGTCGACCCTCATGTCTGGGTTGAAAAGTTGGCCTTTAGAATAAAAATATAATGACCTGTTTCCGATAAGTTTATTCAATGATAAACTTATTTTTAATTTGTCTTCTCAACCTTTCAGCCCAATATGATCTTGCTCTCCTCCCACTAAGGTTGTACTTATTATCGATGTGTTCTCGGGCCTTAACGTTCAATGATCATTGATGACATGGGTTACCTGTTGCACCGATACGGTGGATGTGTCTCTGCTGGAAGTGTCCGGTGAACATCCAAAATCAAACGACATATTATTGGAGAAGTTTGTCGGGGGGTGCGGTCAGCAAAGAACAACATAAATAAACAAAACCATATTTATTTATTTTATGGCGACGTTTCAACCTGAGTTTCAGGTCTTCATCAGGGGGTTATGGGGTAGAAGGTAGGCCTGCAACTCCAACGAACTCAAACGACATATTGTTCTATTGGGATACTGGAATCCTGCTAATTTCTTCTAGTAGCCCATTTCTCTAATTTTGCTGAGCATGTAGCTTCTTCAGTGTATATTGGAGGGTTCCTATGCCTATTCTTTTTGTCAAATCCACGTTAAGAGCAATATCTGGTTGATTCATCCCAGATTTGTCCATCGCCATTTTTTAAGTCTGGTCTTTCCCATAGAGTCCGCAGGGGTAGGCGAAACAAGATACAACCATGTATGTATAAAAGCAGCGAAGAATAAAAATGTACAGATGCATAAATAGTAGGAAATACGTCATTATTTATAATTCAGAAATAATACTATATTATTTATAATATTGTATTATTTATATCTTGATTTGTTTAGGCTTGACGATGTTCTGCAAATTAGGCCGAAACTTCGGCACTCATTAAAAATAAATTTACACTTACTCTATGTTTTTTCTTCACAGAATCCCTCAACCTACTCTCCTAATTACGTCAACGGTTAATATTTCCCTGACCACTGCACCTCGCCTATTTTTCACTTAGCAATCAATCCCTTCTTAATTGATTAAGGCATCCAAAACCCTTGAATATGTCATGATAAAGTTGATATTGCCTTTAAAGTCTAATGAATATAAATTTATTGTACCATAGGCTCCTTGAGAAATTAACTCCTCACCCTCTGACCTTTTGAAAACTTCAATTTCCTTAGTAACCGACTGCCATCAGTTCCTCCAGCTGATAGTACTGAAACATCTGATCTTGCAACAAATACCCATTACAACGATATATGATATGGCGTAACATTTGCTGGCGTTCGTCTCTAAACATAAAATATTTTCTGCAGAGGCAAAATTATTCGTGTTCTGTGAATATGATGGAATAAGTCGATCTTTTTGCAAGCCATAAGATGTACCACATACGCCTTGTCGAACCTAAAATCCGAAAAGAGGTGAATCAAATACGATTTCGTAACTCACCGATGACACTTTATTCACTTCTCTTGATAATAAGTTTCTTTTCCTCCCAATGGTCAAAATATTTGCGGCTCTAGATTACATTTGATTTCTCATTAAAAAAAAAGCTTAAAGTATATTTGGATAATTTTTGTACAACGCTAGCTCAGCTGACACAGAGGGCAATTTGCAAGGTAAAGGATCAGTTCATTTCGGATCTATTGGATCATGTATTAGTCCTCGCTTCCAAATGTGTAAGGTATGCTACATAGTGAGCTGTAGCCACACCATTATGGATCATTTCCTTTCTAATGTAGGTGTTCCCATTCCTTGTATTTGGAAGTAAGGTCTAAATGTTTCTTAGTTTTAAGGACATGTGACCATGTATTTAAATAGTTAGCAAGAGCATGTATTTAATTAATTTACTAACCTTAATTAATACATACCTGCTTCTACCATCTATCACTTGGGCTGATCGTAGTCTGAGCAAGAGTTCTTCTATTGGCCGGATAGATGCTTCCAAATTCCACCTGTTTTGGTCCAATCCATATGCCACACTTATTATCAGTTTCTCGAAATCTACCTGAGCGTCATCTCTCCATCTACCCTTACTCCAATCAGGACAGATTCGTAAGCTCTTCTTGCCATCCTTCCCTAGTTCCACCCCAATCAAGTGATCCATCCACTTGCACCTTTGAATCATGACAAAAGAGGATATGCTTATGTCACCATAGAGTTCATTTATTTTTTTTCTTCTCTGCCAAACACCGTTTTCTAGGACTGACCCTATGTTGCATCTTTAGGACTTGGACAGATCACAGACGAATGACACTTCAGGCCAAATCAATGTTACGAAGTAAGGATTAAATGATTCTTGATTTTACTGTTATTCTAAAGTATAACATAAATCTTATTTAATTATTTATACATACTTATGTTATCTCTCAGAATCGTTCGCAGTACACATAAGTCATTTAAAACACTGTACAGGTAACATCTAGCCGAAGGCCTCGATAGTATGGATGCGGTAGATCGATTGTTTCTTACGTTTTATCTTTAGGTTCTTGGAGGAAGCGTCTGTTTCATGAAGTTTATATTAGCTCGACCCTTTCTACCTTTCCATATATCTCCTTGTACCAGATTATCTAAGCCCAGCGTCCGCCATACATCTTCGTACTTCTTCAAGTAAAATTTTCTAAACGTTCTCTGGACACCGGCTCGGTATATCACAGCATTCCACTGACCATTCCTTATCGGATCGTTGTTTCTCTTGAAATTTATTTCATCAATCGCTCAAATAATCGGTCCTCTTTTAAATCCTACCTCTTTAATCATCTCATATCCACCCCATTCCTCAAGGAGTAGATTTTTTAATTGTACTGATATAAATTGACTTGTCCCAGAATACATAAAAATATTATCAATAGTCCATATCAGGTTAGAGTGAAATATTACAACAAAACGCTACAGAGCATAAATTCAGCGCATTAGGAATTGTCGCATTCTCCTACCCTCGGGAACTGCAAATATGACTAAGCAGCTATTCAAACAGCTCCCCGTACGAGGCACGTGGAGAATATCCTAGCATCACGATTCATTAAATGCTTTATCATTATATTTTACCTATATTATGTAAGTCATTCTAGTTTATTATTACACGAAACGATATAAATATTTTGTTTATAAAATTCATTTAGAATATTTTTTTTTGTTTAAATAATGATACCATCGAACTTATTCTCGGTGGTGTCCTGAGACAAGTAGAATAGCCT
The DNA here is from genome assembly GCF_000696795.3 of Halyomorpha halys. Lineage (NCBI taxonomy): Eukaryota > Metazoa > Arthropoda > Insecta > Hemiptera > Pentatomidae > Halyomorpha > Halyomorpha halys. The sequence goes on from NW_027104776.1 coordinate 836,822, forward strand.
GCCAGAGCCCTGTTTCATAATGAAAGCTAATAGTATTAGTGCAAAATACAAGTATTGAAGCAACATGTTAATTACACTAATACTTATTTATTTTCATATTAGAGAGGATTATTAGTGATATTACAGGAGTTAAAAAGTACAAGTAACTATTGTACAAGTCTGTTTAGTTGTGTTAAATAAAAGTTAAATCGACAAGACTAATAGTATTAGTTTGTACTTTATCATGATACAGGGCCCTGGTGCGGCCGCACTAATTCACTTTTTATTTCTGTTTTAGAGGGTTCGGAAAAAAAAAGGACGGAAAATCGGAAACACATTGAATTCTTTGCCAGTCTTCCTGCTTCCTTCAATACAGTATTCCAGTCTATCACCCCATCCCCCCTTCCTGCGAGGTGGCAGGGCAGGAAAGGTTCCAAAAACTCTATCTACATCACCTTATAACTCCATCATCTGATGCACCCCCTTCCCCTCCCCCACACTTCTTTTCGACTTCTGACTGTTATCTTATTATTTTACCATTATCTATTGTCTTTATTAATTAATGTTTTTTATTTTCTATCTTCTATGCGATACAACACGAGGAGGCACCTCACCTCCGGATTTAGAAATAGTACCATTCAGAATGGATATTTCATAAATACAATAAACATTACAGGTAACCTTAAAATACCAAAGGTAGTAACAACACGATTTATTTCCTTCCTTTTCACAATAAAGCATTCACTAATTTTCCGTTTCTTTCTGTTTTAGAGGGTTCGGAAAAAAAGGACGGTAAATCACGATTTTTCGAAAATCCCCAAAAATTTAATAACACGATTCCACCAATCCACACGAAACTCAGGAATGATTTTATGTCCCTATGTACAACACTAAATGGAACAAAAACGGACCTAAGTTAACAAAAAAAGAACCGAAAATATAAAACTTTTTTTATTATCTTTTCTTTAATTTAAATTACTTTTTCTCCCTATTGAAACAATGAAATATCAAAGATATTGGTTCGGATTCGTATTTATTTATAGGAACGTTGCATCCTGAAGAGTTGTGGATATTTACGTGAACGCTGGCTAAAAAAAAATATCCAAAAAATCAAGTCCTAAAATGTCTAATTTTTTATTTTTATGATAATTCGTAGGTAAGAGTTATAAAGGGTAATATAGACATTTATATTTCTTTTCCAGTGTGTTCCTAAGGAATAAAGTTGATAGAAGAGCATGTTTAAGTAGATTTACATAATATTGGTATTGGCAATATTACCAAAACTTCGAAGAATTTCTAAATTTGGCGCATTATGAACGGAAGTCATCATGAAATAAAAATCAAAATATTTTTCTCACGATATCAAGATTGAGTCCCAGTGATTAAATAATGAGTATTAAAAAAAAAAAAATGGTGCGTAAGAAAAAAGTGAAAATTAAACAGGTTTTTTTTTAACAAATAAAATTGCCAAATTTTATCTTTTTAAAACTTTTTTTAAGTTTTACGGCATTGCTACCTTAAAACAGCTCCATTTTTATAAAAAATAACTGAAACCAATATGTTATAAATAGGAAAATGGTAACGTTCATTATAAACGCAATATGTTCCACTGACTCATATATAATCGCAAAACTAGAAAATTTCGTACGATTGGTATCTGTTGTAAATTTTCGATCTGGGCCCTGTTTCATAATGAAAGCTAATAGTATTAGTTCAAAATACAAGTATCGAAATAACGTATTAATTATACTAATACTTATTTTGTTTTCATAATAGGGAGGATTATTAGTGATATTACAGCAGTTAAAAATAACTAAAGAACAAGTTACTATTGTACTAATCAGTGTAATTGTATTAAGTTAAATCGACAAGACTAATAGTGTTAGTTTGTACTTTATTATGAAACAGGATCCTGGAGATCAAATTGAGGAGCCAAAATGATTTTTTTTTTTAAATGACCTATTCAGAGATCTAAAGAGCTCTATCAACCGGCCATCCCATTTAAAAACAAAATGGCGGATGTTCGAAAATCTAGAACAAGAATTTTTATATAAAAAATTGAATATGTATCAATCTATATTGTTTTTATTTAGCTATGATGAAGTCCTACCATGATGTGAACCGTTGGTATTTATGAAATAGTTTTCCTACAATTTTGAGTACTCCTTTTTTAAACCACCACCTGGCCCATTTTCCTTCAATTAAAAACTGTCAAATCAGTTTAATTGTGTATTTTACCCAATGAATAACCTGGGTAAACCAGAAAAAAAATGTATCAACACTAAAATTTGAAATTTAAATAACATAAATGTATTATACGATAAAATTTGTAACATTCTAATGAACGTTTGATCGATTTTGTTAGACTTCCTTCCTTTTTGAAATGTATTAAACTTATCCCGTTTATAAAATGAACGAAGCAAAAGGTGATATTAAGGGAATAAAAAATAAACCCAGTATAATAAATTGAAAAATGATGTCATTCACAAGATTAAACAAGAGTTTTCATTATTACTAAATGACGAAAACAGGAAGCATGAAAATATTTTAGTTATTTTTTTTCAATACTTTATTGAAAACTTGAAGTATAGATCATTTTAAAGGAAAAATATACTGTAAAATGTTTAAAAGTACCAAACATCAATAAGTAATATTTAAAATGGTGCAAAATGGGTGTTTTTCTCTTTGCTACTAATCAAGAAAATCACTCCGGTCTGTTATCATAGACTGACTCAATAATATTAAATTTTAATACAAAGAATAGCACATGATTGATTTTAAGTTAATTGAAATTATGAATCCCAGAAAGACGTTTTAGGTTATATTTGTCACCCCAGTGAATATGTGGTTAAGCCGAATTTTGGTCAAAATGAGTTAAGTGGTCTAAGAGAATCACAGAGGCAACATCTTCATTGTGCATAAGTGTCTAAGTCAGTCAACGTTTTAAAACAGAGTTATTGGTCAAGTCTGTTGTCAACGGTCGGTGAACAATTAGTTAACTCTATTATCTAATTAGTGATAAGACATATCAAATTGGTGTAAAACAAGTAACAAGTTACCAACGTTTTGGTAGTATTGACGAAATTTCGATTTTACATAAATATTCAAACTTTAAAAGTTGTCCCCTGAAAAGTAAGGAATTTTGACTTAACCACATATTCACTGGGGTTACAGATATAAGCGAAATAAAAGAAAAAAAAACTGTAGGTGATCCGTCAGATGTTGGTTCGGTGCGCAAATCACACTTTCATTTACCACCCTTTGCGTTGAAGTTATAGCTATTTTTGAAAAAATATATAGATTTAAAAAATTTTATTTTTCTGTTCCTATGAAATGTCTTTGTCACATCATTGTAAAGCCCCTTTCAGAGTGAACCCTTACCCTTCTTTACCCTTAATGAATCTTACCCTTCCTAAGGGTTAGCCTAGGATGTGGGGAAAGATTTCTCTATAACTGACTTCCCTTTTTTTCTCAGTCGTTCACTGTGATTCAATCTGATAGGTGATTATCCCGATATTTATTTTTATCAATTTTCTTAATATCTCATTTTTTTTTTTTTAATATTTTATTTATTTTTATTTACAACTGTATAAAAATATATACAACAAGTAAATTTGCTGTAGGTGACAAAGTGACAGGATAAAAACATGTGGGGAACCTACCCATTGATAGAACTCCAATAACAATTCTAAAGGAGAAGATCTCGAGGCCATCTTCTTTTCAGACGCCTAGGAGGATTATTAGGTAATGAAGGGGAAGCCAGGTTAGAAACAAGTGGATTTGGGTAGTTGGGATTTTTATCATGGAAGGAATGGTATCTGGTTCTGGCCAAATCGGCAATATATGGAACATTGAGGCCCTGATGGATGACTTGATTTATGACAAAGTAAGGAAAATTAAGGATTTTACGAAAGATTTTGGACTGTAAGGATTGGATTCGGGAGGAATTTGATGGTTTAGCTGAGCCCCAAAGCTCAACTCCGTATGTCCAGATAGGCCTTATAATAGTCATGTAGATCAGTCTTTTGTAATGGATTGGAAGTTAGGACCTTTTGTCTAGTAAATGTAATAGTCGGAATCGACGAGCAGTTTCTTGTATGAGGATTCCATGTCAGTCGTTTGTCCAGATGTAGTCCTAAGTAACGGATCTGTTCGACAGGAATAAGTGGGGTATTATTAAAGGATACTGTAGGGCAAGAAATCATGGATTTACGACGAAGGATAAATGTGATTTGGTAGGATTTATTGGAATTAATTTTAATCCTCCAGTTTAGGCACCATTCTTCAAGGGTAGTGATGTGGGAGTGAAGGGTTTCGGATACGATGTAAGGATATTTACTACTAATTTTAATGAGTAGTCATTTACAATTTATTAGTCTAGATCTTATTTAGAACTTTTATCCCTCCTGATTATATTTATTAGTAACTTATTTCCAGTCCACCTACATGTATACTGTTATATCGTTAATATTAATTCTTTTTTATATTCTTTATAAACATAACAATTGTTTTGAAATATTTTTATTTTAATGTTTTGTCATTTTGATGTTTGTATCGTGTTTTTTCTTTTAGCCCTGCAAAAGTGGAGCGAATCTTTGATTAACAATAAATAGTTTTCTTTTACTATTTTGATACCTTTATTGACCGCCACCCGGACTATCTTTTTCCAACCTACTTCATACGGTCAACTATCTTCTTCTAATATAAATTTTCTTATTTTAGAGTTTATCGAGATGGGATTAACGAACATATAGGTCCAAGATCGGGGGATGGTTTCGACTATTCCCGTTCGAATCGGATGTCTATTTTTAATTTTTTTTCCCTCAAGTTATTCATAAAATTTTTATATATTTGGTATTTATCCATTTTTTATTATTATTATCAATTAGAATCGGTTATTTTTTTTTAATAAACAAAGTTAAAGGTACTTTAGCGGAAGATTTTTTAAAAATTTAACATTACGTCCTGTTGGATCATTTCAATGAAGATAACATCTACCTGGCATTAAAGAACATTTAATTGTAAATTGACTCACTAAGTTTAATCGAAATCGTTATAACCATTTATGAGAACAAAAAAAATTAAAAATATGTGTTACAGTGGGTTGGTCAATTTATTGAAACAGTTGCTATTATATTCCAAGCATAAATTAGTATTCAATTTCAGTTTCATATTTTTTTTTTTTTTTATGAGTCAGGCAGATTACACATCTACAGACTCACAGACTATTTTGAAATATTTAGTTATTTGGACTGAGGGACTTCAAGAAGTTTATTCCCGTCGAGAAGTGGAGTTCGCAATTTTTCAGAATTCTAATTCTTTTTCTTACTACTTATTTCATACGTAAAATTAAATTAATTTAATCAACAATTAAATTAATGTTAAAGTAAAATTTTCTCATACCATCCATGACCTCTCATTTACTGAATTCAGTGAAGTTAGTTACGTAATGTTAGGTATTAGGTATTTCTTCTAGGAACCGTCCATTTCGAGTGGAAATCGTAATATAAAAGAAAAACAAAACTAAAAACAACATTTTCCCGGAGTTGAAGATGTGAGATTAAAAAGAGAAAGAAGAGTAAGGATTGGTGGGACAATAATGGGGCGATGTGGAGGGGAGCCAAGATTTGTCTGCTACAGGGAGCAGTTACTACGCCCTATGTCCTTGACCTTAGGGCTACATAAACAGTCCTATCTCTGCGCAGGTATCTCTACTGCCCCTTCCACTTTCTTTTTTTTTTACCTTAGAGCAATGGATCCAAACGAAATTTTTTTCAAGGACCTCTCATCCAATCGCCATAATGGCTAAAACCAACTAAATCCGAAAAAAAATGATAAAATTTGCATAAACATGCACTGACACTTGCATAAACATAAATAGTTATCAGAGAGGGTTTCCCTGAACTCTCTGGAACTATGTATCAACAAGTATTCTCAGGCTTAAAATAAATATGTTACACTATATATATATATATATATATATATATGAAAATTAAATTGTTTATTAAAAATATATTTAACTAAATACAATAAAAAGTAAAACTTTAAATTTTCCTTTTTAAAAAAAGTGAAAAAAATATTAAATTATGCAGATGGTCAGAGTAGCGGTAAAAAAAAAAATTTATTTCCGACGTTTCGCCCAACTTTGTAGAGCTTCATCAGAGTTGTTCATTAGTGACTGTTAGTTAGTGACTTTTGCCACTAATGTCACAAAAGCTATGAACTTGAAGAACCCCGATGAAACTCTACAAAGTGATGCGAAACATCGGAAAATAAATAGTTGTTAACTATTTTTGTTTTTCTTTTGGCCGTTACCGTAACCATCTACTCCATAATTTGAAATTATATGGTCAATTATTTATATATATAATATGAAAAAAATATCATTAGATGTTATAACAAAAAAAAAAAAATGTATTTCCCATTGCGGTACTAACTTCCTGCTAATTACAAAAGACTCATTTATATGACTACAATAAGACCTATATGGACGTAGTTGAGCTTTAAGGTTCTACTAAACCAACGATTCCCAATGTGGGCGCCACCACCTCCTGGTTGTTGTTGTTGTTGTCTGGGGCTTAAGGGCGTAAAACCCTGAGGTCATCAACGCCCATACCACGTCCTGGTGGGCGCTGCAGCGATTCAGCGGGGCGACGATTGCCACAGGTGCATTTGGGGGGGGGAGCGACAAACTACAATTTGTCACGGTCAACAATATTACTGCTAACAAAAATAAAGCAGGAATTAACTTTTTTTTTGTTTTACATTCTATTCTGAGTTCAATAAATAGTTTCATAATTTCAAAGTTCAATGTTTCCAATTAACACATTTTTTTGATATATTTTACGTCAAAGGTAGAAACATTAATATATATATATTTCCTATTAATTGCTATTAAAATTTAAAAAAATTAATTTCTAAGGGACTCTAATTAATATTTTTCCTGGAAAGGGACTGGTAGGACAAAATTTGGGAGCCACCGTACTAAACGATCGGATTCCACTCCCATCCAATCCTTACAATCCAAAATCCTTCGTAAAATCCTCAATGCTGCTTTGTCACAAACAAAATCATCCATAAAGACCTTAAAGTTCCACATTTAAACGACCTAGCCCAAACCAGGAATCAATCCTCTCATTATAAACTTCCTAACCCCCCAAACCCTCTTGTTTTTAACTTGGCTCCTTCATTACCTGATAATCCTTCTAGGCGTCGGTAAAGAAGACGGCCCCGAGATCTTCTGCTCAAGAAGTGTCATTGAAGTTCTATCAGTGGGTAGATTTTCCACTGATATCTGTATCATGATATTATATAACTAACATCAAATTTACTTGTTGTGTGTATTTTAAATAAATATCAATTCTTATAAATATAAATAAATACATTTTTAGAAAATTTGTTGAATTTAATTTAACTGCTAATTTAAAGTGAATGCAGGTATGAATTAAATTAACACTAAGCTGTTAATATTTTCGGCCAAACTTAGGTTAGGTTACGATATTAACCACCTTTCAAGAGGGAAAATTTTTGCCCCTGCACACTTACTCCTTTCTCCCTTTGTTAAAAGTTAGCTTATACTACAATCTTCGGCAGTAGTTGCTATAAATGCTATAAATCTTTGGATATTAGTTTTAAAACAATCACTAACTATTTAAGCTTTTTGATGTCATATTTATACCTAGTTAGATAATTGTTTTGATTTTAATAATAAATAGGCATGGTATAGTAAATTTAAAATAAATCATAGTGACAAATACTTTATTTGTTTCTACATTTTCATTATTTTTTACCCGTTATTTATCCGTATATCTAAATACAATTTTATCCTTTAAACCCAATACATCTTCACTTTTTATTTACTCTTTTTAACAAATATAAAATTATGAGATTGTTAGAGGTGCACTGATATGCTAATTGTTAAATTAATATAATAGTCCGGCAGTCCACTGATTGTCAATTTTGTATTTGGCAGGTGTGGGTATTAATAAAAAGATAAAAAATAGTATCTCACGATTTTGTTATAAAAATTTTTTGTTAATGTTATTAATTTACAATTAGAACAATTTCCTTATCCTTATTAAATTACAGCTCAAGGGAACCTTTATTATTATATCCAGATTAATTATTAAACTATTTTCTTTTCTTATTAAAAAAATACCAAATAAAATAAATGTTTCCGATCTATTGACAAGTTACAGGGTTTTGTACTATTTTTGTTTTTCTTTTGGCCGTTACCGTATCCGTCTTCTCCATAATTTGAAATTACATGGTCAATTATTTATTTATATATATATAATATGAAAAAAATATCATTAGATAGAAGGAAAAAAAATTATTTCCCATTACTGTATAAACTTCCAGCTAATTACAAAAGACTCATTTATATGACGATAATAATAATTCTTTTCTTATTAAAAAAATACCAAATAAAATAAATGTTTCCGATCTATTTTCAAGTTACAGGGTCTAAGTATTATAATTTAGTTCTTCTAACGTATAATAAATATTTATAAGTGAAGTAAGTAAACGTATATATTATAAAATATTTATAAGTCAGAAGAAGTAATAGCAAATGCTGCCGAAAATTGTGGTGTATTATAAGCTAACCTTTAACAGAGGGAGAAAGGAGCAAGTGCGTTGGGACAGAAATTTTCCCTCTTGAAAGGTGGTTAATATCGTAGCCTAACCTAAGTCGTCCATAGTCGGCTCCGCTCGGGACTGCCAGTAAACTCACGTTCGGTAAAAATTGGCTTATTACCGTAAAGACCTTTAATAAAGCCACGATTACCCATAGAGGGATTAGGACCCACCCACGATCCCGGAGATCGCATCTGTCAGAAAAGGTTCTCATTTTCCGCTTAAGGAAATGGCACCACAGGCTCAGAGCCCACCTATTCTGAACGCTCCAGGTTCTCCAGGCTCCAGTGTTCTCTGGGAGTGTGAAGGAGGTGAAAGGAATGTCGAAGACAAACTCAAAGCGTGCAGTCTCTTTGTCTGGTTCCCTCCAGCTGAAGTGCAGAGGAAGCTCTAAGGAATCATGGAGGTCCACTGCATTCCTCAGTTCAGTTCCTGACCTGTCCATCTTAGGAAAGGACCACCAAGAAGAAGAAATATAAAAATTGTGCCAAAATATCGATTCCCACAATCTTGGGAATAAGATCATGGCTGTCTATTGATGAAGTTGACACAGTCCCCCTCTAACCTTGATGTATATCCTTTCCCAGTATTACCCCGCCTCCTGCCTTGCCCGCCTTCTCCTAAGTATTATTCCTTCCAAACCAAGTTGTGGATTGTAACCTACAGCCACCATAAAATGAGTCGTATTTATGCAAATTTAGGGGTTTGTTTATCTCTTGAGCGAGCGTAGCGAGTCGGCAACTGTGACCTAATTAAAGCAGTAATAATATAATAATATTTAGGTTAGGACCCGCGACTGGTTTAGACGGAATAGTACTAAGTCCGTGCCTAGCCTCATATTTTCAATCAACCCAATTTAATTATTATGCTTGAAATAAAAATATTCTTTTTTTTTATATTCAATCACCAATATTCAGGTATCAATACAATTATTGCTGCTGAAACTCCACATAACCTATGCTCCTTTTTGGAGCCAATTGAATGGATGGAGAAAAAAATCTAAAAAAAAACATGTAATGAAATTTTTGAGTAGAGTAATTTAGACAAAAAATGTACAATTCTTATTTGATATTTTCTATAGTTAATATTCCGTAGTACTATTGGTAGATACGTTGGGATTGTGTTTCTAGAAAACCTAACTCAATAAATAACTTTATAGGTAGGCAAATGAGCATGTGCATATTTTGATGATATGAGCCACATGTTTTACTGTATTTATTTCATTCCTTAGTAATTAAATATTACTTCAGTATTTTTTTTTTCAAAATACTTATCAGTATCATTATTTATTTATTATTCATCAGTATTTTTTCACTTTTGATTGATCAAGAAATTTTCAGTTGCTTTATTATTCTTATTTCTATGTTGTCAATAACAAAATATCTTGATTACTTTTTATTTATTGGCACAATGCTCCTTATTTTGTTACTAATAAAACCATCCATAAAGACCTAAATGTTCCTTATGTAACCGATCTAGCCCGAACCCGATATTATTCCTTCCATAATAAACTCTCTAACCACCCAAACCCACTAGTTTCTAACCTTGCTTCCTCTTCCATTCCTGGCAATCCTACAAGGCGCCTGAAAAGAAGATGGCCTCCTGACCTTATATTGTAAACATATCATATCATTATGATCAAATTTACTGGTTGTATTTTTATACAGTTGTAAATATCAATAAATAAATAAATAAAATTAAAAAAAATTATTGGCAGTTTATTTCCTCTATTTTATTCGCTATGTTCATTAATTTCTGCTCAAATAAACTTTCACGTACCTATACTTTTTAATATATTATAGTAAATGAAAGAATTATGGTCGTTCCATATTTCAAATTCGTTGTGAATAAATGTTCTGAGGTCCTCTGAGTCCAAATAACCAAGTCTCACTAAATGGTTTTTGTGTGTGTATGTAGTCAGCCCAGCTCAAAAACGAAAAGTCTTTCGAAACCAAAATTACATATTTAGTACGGTTAGGTTCCTGGTAGCATTTATTTTTGCTAAAATCGACTGATAGGAATTGCTACTTTATAGAATCCATTTTTCCGATTCTTCCCACAATGGTTCAAACGATTTTTACTCCACTCAGTGAACCAATGGGAAATTAAGTGATCTTTATTAATAGGTAGGCTTTATCTTCATTAGAATAGGCTAACTTAAATCGTCATTTTTAAAAAATATTTTTTCAAAAGTATCCTTAATATTGTTTATTTGAAATAATCATCCATTTCTTGTTGTGTATTGGTAATATAAACTATGAGAGAACTTTATGAATAGCAAAAGGAGAAAAAAGGAAAAATAGAGACATCTGATTTGAACAGAAAAAGCCGAGATCGACCGATCTTTCCCGATTGCATTACTGCTTCGTTATCTTTTCTTGTACTGTTGTATTCTTAGCAGGAACAAAATTTATGATGGTTATTCCCATATCGAGAAACCCTAATATAAGAATTTTTATAACAACAGAAAAATAAAAACAAAGTTTAAAATTGGAGATAACCACGAGCCCACCGATCTATACACAAAACTTGGGGACGTAAATAGTTAGTAAGTGAACTTTATGTGATGCGCACACCGTACCAATTTTTATTTTATTATCTTTGTATATAAACATACATAAAGAGGATTTTAATTTTTTTTTTGTAGTTGGTATTTTTCTTTTATTTTATATACTAACATTTTTCTATGTTTCATGTTTATTTTTTAATAATTTTTTTTTATTGCTTTTCATTTCTTGTCTCACCAATAACGGAAGTAAATAAATATTTTGTAACTGATTTAGGTATGATGTATTAATAAATGGCCTTCCATGTACTGTTTGTAATTTTTAAAATTTGAGGAAGTCATTTTGGGCTGCCATTTTTGGTTCTTGGCTTAGCCTTTTCCATGACGTGGATAAGTCTGATTCTGGTGCAGATGGAAATTCTTCAGAGAATAAATGAGCCCATGATCAAATTCGCAACGGGGTTGAATACGCCTGGTTATCATTATGACTTAAGATGTTATTATCGTCCCAGTATAGTCTGCAACTATTGAAGACATGGATGCTCCATTTTTAGTAAAACCTCTATGTACTTTCTCCAACTTTTGGAATTTGGGAATAGTCGTATTCAATAATTATCGAAGGCACTATTCCGATGAGTGATAAATTCCTGAAATAACCAAATTTTTACGATAGATGGCTCCCCAGTATTGATTGGCTAAATTAAATTTTTAATTCTTTAAGTGTTTGCGTGGCCAGCCTTAAAGCGTGAGGGCCAACTTGTAAAGAAGTATTAGCCCGCTTGAGGACTTAAAGGCTCAAATGAACTTTTAGGGAAATTCGTTTCTTTTCGAACTCCAACTTTTACCAAAAGGGAATCGAACTTGAGTACGTTTTATAAGTAATAAGAAATGTACTGAAGGTAACGAAACTTAAAGTTATTGACTAATGAAATAAATATTTATAAATACACATTAAACCAAAAGCATTTAACTCGACTTGCTGATTTTTATTTGGAGTTTATAGCCGTCTGGAACTTAAATTTAGAGCTTGTAAGGTTACAGACAGTCTGAAGTGACTTTTTATAGCTCAATAAATGTAGCGTGCTTAAAATGCAATTCACTTAAAAAGATAAAGGTTTATAGCTAAGTGAATTGTACTTTTAGATATGCGAACTTCATAACATTTCTTACCAATCAGAACTGTTTACTTTTTTATGATGCAGGTATTATCTAGAATCAATCAAGAGAGATCTATAAGTTTGTTATTAGTTTATGATACAAAAAAATGTAATGGTGAGAGTGAACAAAAATGTATTTATAATTTTTTAAGATAGGTATGAACCGGTTTTTTTGAATATTTTAAAATAAAATTACTGTGATTTGTAACATACAATTATTTTCCATACGTCCAGAGCTGTCATCTTACTTTCTGTTTTGAATAACCTTAGCGGAAGGGAGAGTCAGAGGGTACAGTTTAAAAACGAGGAATGATCCTTAGACGCTGGGAAGGTATAAGAGGCCGTTCTTCTTAACCGACAAGTGGCTGTACCATATTACATTAAAAGAAAAGTTCGGATGTAGTAGTAGTGCGAATTAATGACTGGACGAGACACCTGATAAATATATCGGAGTTAGTCTTACAAGGATACTGGACGACATAAACGAGGGATAATTATTTCACGTACAAGAGTTCAAGTGAAAGACTGCTTTATTTATTCCTAAAAGAAGATGGCATCATGACCTTATATTGTAAACTGTTTTTAGAGTTCTACTACTGGGTAGTTTCTCTACATCCTGTATCATATCATTATGTCATTATGATCAAATTTACT